>NC_091284.1:607216292-607298792 GCF_032444005.1 Ranitomeya imitator | reverse complement strand
CCTGTTACCCTTGGTAAAATAAAACAAATTGGAGCTGAAGTAAATTTTTTGTGTAAAAAAGTTAAATGTTCATTTTTATTTAAACATTCCAAAAATTCCTATTAAACACCTGAAGCGTTAATAAACTTCTTGAATGTGGTTTTGAGCACCTTGAGGGGTGCAGTTTTTAGAATGGTGTCACACTTGGGAATTTTCTATCATATAGACCCCTCAAAATGACTTCAAATGAGACGTGGTCCCTAAAAAAAAATGGTGTTGTAAAAATGAGAAATTGCTGGTCAACTTTTAACCCTTATAACTCCCTAACAAAAAAAAAATTGGTTCCAAAATTATGCTGATGTAAAGGAGACATGTGGGAAATGTTACTTATTAAGTATTTTGTGTGACATATCTCTGTGATTTAATTGCATAAAAATTCAAAGTTTGAAAATTGCGAAATTTTCAAAATTTTCGCCAAATTTCCGTTTTTTTCACAAATAAACGCAGGTACTATCAAAGAAATTTTACCACTATCATGAAGTACAATATGTCACGAGAAAACAATGTCAGAATCACCAGGATCCGTTGAAGCGTTTCGGAGTTATAACCTCATAAAGGGACAGTGGTCAGAATTGTAAAAATTGGCCTGGTCATTAACGTGCAAACCACCCTTGGGGGTAAAGGGGTTAAAGAAAAATCCATTCCCCATTGAAAACTATTGAAAGTGACTTTTCCCCATTGGTTATAATGGAGTAAAGATGGCCGCCATCCCCTGAGGTAATCACTTCATAACCGTTAGGCACGAGACTGTTAATTGAGCTACGCCATCACCTGAGCCCCAGTCTAACTGAAAAACTTCAGAATCCGCCATTACAGAGCGCGGTGGGTGGGAGCAGCAGGGGGCGTGTCATTGTGGGCGGCACCAAGCTGAGCGCTCTGACATCAGAGCAAGGGGAAAATCGATCCTGCTGCACAGCGGAACGAATCTACACTATCCCGACGGAAGCGGAGGACCGGAAGGGTCAGGATTAACTAAGGGGGCACAGTATGTCGCAGCACGGAGACGCCGCAGCACCCGGCAACGCTAATGCAGCTGAAAGACAGAGTGTCAATAGAGAGTCCGGCAGCGCAGCGGTGCAAGGAGTGGCGCCCATCATGCCGGTGCTGATGCCATATACCCCGGGTGGCCCATGGCTTCCAATGTATGAAGGTGAGCCTAATACCCTTGACGATTTCAGAGAAAAGATGCTGGCCCATTTTGACATGTTCCCTGTGGGTGAAGTTCAGTGTGTTAGTCTCCTGATGATGCAGTTAAGTGGCCATGCTAAGCGAGAAGTCACAGCATGGGCAGCTGATCTAAAAGGCACTGTTGAACGCATATTTGCTGGATTAAAAGCTACATTTGAAACCACGGCCAGCAGCAAAGCTAAAATACGATTCTTTAATTGCAAACAAAAAGCTAATGAGGGCGTGAGAGACTTTGCCTTAAACCTGCAGGAAGCCCTTAAATCACTTACACTGGCTGAACCCATTTTTAACACCGGAGCGGATAAACTGCTAAGAGATCAATTTATTGAGGGACTCTACACCCCTTCTCACCGGGGGCATGTGAGCATGCTTGTTTTTAAGAACCCTGAATTGACATTTGCCCAATTAAAGGAGAGCGCTATACGTCTCCAGCTGGCAGAGGCACCTCGGGATCAGGATCCTGCGCAACCCATGGCAGAGGCACCTCAACAACAGGGAGTGCCAGTGACATCAGCTATGTCTGGGGCCATTGCTAAGCCCCTGGGGCCCAGTACTAATGAGGCTCTTCAACAAAAGCTTGACTCTTTAGCTGATGTTGTTGCTTCAATGGCTAAAACCATGCAGGAGATGAGAGGACACAAGATGGAGTTGGCAAACTGTAGAGAGGATGTTCCATGGATGAGACCCCGGAGATACCCGACATGGAGAGGACGACCCCGCGACCGCTACCAACTGGATGGACAGCCCATTTGCCGCCGTTGCCAGCAGCCAGGCCACTTTGCACGAGATTGTGATTTAAACGGGAATCCCCTGGGAATGCGGGCCGCTTCGCAGGAATGAACTTTCAAGGCCCAACACCCTGGCACGACAGGTACATCGGAGGACGACCCATTATCCCGATCGTGCTGGACGGAATTCCCCTCAACGCTTTGCTGGACACAGGTTCCCAGATTTCATCTATACCGTATATCCTTTATAAGAGGTACTGGGCTGATGCAGATATTGAAAAAGGGCCCTCTGATGTTGAACTAGATATATGGGCCAGTAATGGTAAGTTGGTACCGAAACTAGGATTCAGGGAGATGACCATAAAGATTGGTAAAGTAGAACTGAAGAAACAGGGTATAATTGTTGTTGATGTTGACCGGCGGAACTGTGAACCAACTGTATTGATAGGAATGAATGTGTTAGAGAACTGCTTTTCCGAAGTCATTTCTGTCTTACAGCAAATTGCTGAAACTGCCCAATCCTGCCAGCAGAGAGTTCTCCGGAGGGAAATAAAAGTATTGATGTTAAGGCAACAGGTAGAAGTTGCAGGTGGAGAAATCGGCAGTGTGAGGGTAAGTGATCCAACGTCTATTGTAATCCCACCAAAAACAGAAATGCTGGTATGGTGTAGAGCAGCCATTGGTACTAAGGGACGAGATTATCAAGCCTTAATAGAACCAGTGTACACCGATAGCAGGCCCACTATACTCACAGCACGAGGGATAGTCGAGGTACACCGGGGACGAGTGCCGGTACGACTTTTGAACTGTGGAGAGGAAGAGCTCACTTTGCCAAGGTATGCTACAATGGCAAAGCTATATACTGTTGACAACAATGCCATCACAACCATTGAGCCCTTAGAACCAACCTGTCAGGTGGAAGGCAATGGCTCAGATGGAGAAATGGAGGATTGGTGCCAACAGCTACACGTGGGCATAAATTCAACACCTACCCATCAAAAACAAGGGGTGTATAGGCTAGTGACGGAATATGAACAAGTCTTCAGTAAACACCCATTGGACTTCGGACGGATAGAAGGGGTAGAACACACAATCCCCACAGGTGACCATCCCCCAATAAAAGAAAGATATAGACCCATACCGCCCGCTCACTATCAATGTGCAAAAGATATGCTGAGGTAAATGAAACAGGCCGGGGTAATAAGAGACAGCTGTAGCCCCTGGGCGGCCCCTCTAGTGATTGTCAAAAAAAGGACGGAACCATGAGAATGTGCGTAGACTACCGGAAGATTAATAACATCACCCATAAAGACGCCTACCCCTTGCCTAGGATAGAAGAGTCCTTAACTGCTTTGAAATCTGCTAATTATTTTTCCACCTTAGACTTAACAAGCGGGTATTGGCAAGTCCCTGTGGCTGAGAGAGATAAGGAAAAGACGGCATTCACCACACCAATGGGTCTATGTGAATTTAATCGCATGCCGTTCGGACTCTGCAACGCATCCGGTACCTTCCAGCGGCTGATGGAATGCTGCCTCGGACACAAGAACTTCGAGACCGTCCTCCTGTACCTAGATGATGTGATCGTCTACTCAAAGACTTACGAACAACACTTAATAGACCTGGCAGAAGTGTTCGAAGCCTTATCCAGGTATGGCATGAAAGTCAAGCCATCCAAATGTCACCTTCTCAAGCCAAAGGTACAGTACCTGGGACACATCGTGAGTTCGGAGGGAGTAGCACCAGATCCCGAGAAAATAAGCGCCATAAGGGATTGGCCAAGACCTACCAGCGCAAAAGAAGTGAGACAATTCCTGGGATTGGTGGGTTACTATCGCAGATTTATAAAAGGATTTACCAAGTTGGCAGCACCCTTGCAAGACACCTTGGTAGGGCAGACGAAGAAACCTTCAAACCGAAACCCTCCTTTTCAGTGGAACGACGAAAGGGAAGACTCCTTTGAACAACTAAAGAAGGCACTAACCGGAGAAGAGGTTCTGGCATACCCAGATTACCATAAACCTTTCATCCTCTACACCGATGCCAGTAATGTGGGACTAGGAGCAGTGCTGTCACAAAAGCAAGAAGGTCGGGAGAAAGTCATCGCCTTTGCAAGTAGAAAGCTCCGGCCTACTGAAAGAAATTCAGAAAATTACAGCTCCTTCAAATTGGAACTACTGGCAGTAGTTTGGGCTGTGACGGAGCGTTTCAAACACTATCTGGCCGCTGCAGAATTTATTGTCTATACTGACAACAATCCGTTGACCCACCTGGACACAGCCAAATTAGGTGCGTTAGAACAGCGATGGATAGCCCGGTTATCTAATTACAACTTCATAATCAAGTATCGAGCAGGTCGCAAGAATGGAAATGCCGATGCCCTATCCCGGATGCCACACTTGAGAGATGTAGAAGAGGAAACGGGGGAGCTTGAAGAAATTGAACTACCAGCCTTCCATCGTCCCAAGGCAAAACATCATCAGTCAAGTACCTATCAGAAACAACAAGAGGTGAATTTTAATCCGTTAGCACACCATAGATGGGCTGACACCCAAGACAGCAATCCGGCTGTGAAGTTGGTGAAAGAACTGTTGACTGAGCAAAGTGCATATCCCGATGAGGATGCCCCAGAAGAGACGCATCAACTCTGGAAAGAGAGAGGCAAAATGTTCCTGTATCAAGGGAAGCTCTGTAGAAGATACACCAATCCGAAAACACATGAATTGGTTTGGCAGATTATTGTGCCTAAACAAGATGTGAAGATGGTCCTCGAAGCTTACCATAATGGTGCTGGTCACTTCGGTTGGAAAAAGTTAGAAGTACTTCTAAGAGAAAGATTTTATTGGGTCGGGATGAGAAAATCAATCGAACAGTGGTGCAGAAATTGTGGCCCGTGCAACCTCAGAAGAAACGATCAAAAGAACCAAAGAGCACCACTGCAGCCCATAATCACCAAACAACCACTTGAACTTGTAGCCATGGACCATGTGAAGTTGACACCAAGCCGGTCCGGCTATGTCTATGCCTTGACCATCGTGGACCATTATTCACGCTTCTTGGTAGTAGTACCCGTAAAAGATCTGACAGCAAAAACAGCAGCCAAAGCGTTCCAAACGTACTTTTGTAGACCCCATGGATATCCGGAACAGGTTCTCACCGACCAAGGTACAGCCTTTGAATCAGAGATCTTCAGAGAATTCTGTAATATGTATGGTTGCAAAAAGATCCGGACGACGGCCTATCATCCACAAACAAACGGCTTATGCGAGAAGATGAACCATATTGTAATAGACCTACTAAAGACTTTACCTGAGACAGAAAGGAATCAATGGCCAGAGAAATTGCCTGACTTGGTGGATCTGTATAATCATGTCCCGGTGAGCTCCACCAACTGCACCCCAGCTTACCTTATGCGTGCAAGACCCGGCCAATTACCAATCGATCTAGAAATGGGAATTCTGAAACCAGACGCAGAAGTTCAAGACTCCAATTGGGATATCATACGGCAAAAGCAGTATCGCCAAGTGCAAGAGAGTGTGGAAAGAAGCCTTCAGCAAACTAGAGAAAGACAAGAGCGAACTTTCAACCAGAATGCTCTAGCGACCCCATTAAGACCGGGTGACCAAGTGCTCAAGAGAAATCGTCGAACCAATAAACTGGACAATCAGTGGGAAGCCGTACCCTACACAGTTTTACCAACAAGAGTGGATAATCCTAAAATGTGTCTCATTAGCAAAAACGGAGGCTTATCATCTGTACTAGTGTCAAGAGACAATCTTAAATTATGTCCGGAAGCATTGAAAGAGCCAGACGTTGTCCAGCCAGAACCAGAAGTTATTCAACCCATACAGATTCAACCAGTAAAGGAAAAAGAAGAGGAAGTGTATCACACCTGTATAGGAGACTTTCCCAAAACTCTACTAACATACCATGGTGCAGTAGTGGTTCCCATGGTGGCCTTTTACCCAACACCGAACCCAATACCAGAAGTCCCAAGACAGGAAGAGGCTGACCCCGTACTACAGGAGGTTCCAGGCCAGGAAGAACAGATTCCTGGTAAGAGTAATCCCATTCACGGTGGACTTGCCAACTCCATAGTCGTGGAATTATCTTTAGCAGAGCGGGCAGATACTACATCCGCAGTAGACAGTAGTACACCACATGAAGAGACACCGCTATTACGTAGATCACAGCGTAGTACCCAGGGTCAATTACCGGCCAGGTATGCAGATTACCAACTATAAAGCTCATAATGTGAATTGTATATATGTTATGCCGTATATAGTTAAACAGAAAATGTAGTATAGTCATTGTTATCAGTCTGCAACGTTTAAGCCCAGTGCCTACAGAGACTTGTCTGTATGAACTTATTGCATATTCTTGAACTTTTTATCAGCCCGGAGGCACTAAATCAAAGCTCCGGAAAGACTGCTTTTTGAACTTTGCTTTTTGCTCTTTTTGAACTTTCTTTAGACTTTATATTGATAACTCCGTTGGAAAAATGGAACTAAATTCCTGGACACTAAGTACAGTGCCTTTCCTAATACCTTCAAGGATAGAACTGTATTAATGGACGCTATTTGAAGTGACTTTTTACAGAACTCTATTTTTGTTTCCTTGAGTGGTTTTTGTAACTTTTCATTTTTAAGACTCTGTACATATTAATTGTTATTTCAAAATGTTATTGTCCCACAGTCCCGGAGTACTGTTCTTAACTAAGGGGGAATGTGGCACCCCTAGGGGTATTTGCCACAAAAATAGTTACTGACAGTAAGTACAAATACTAAAATAGCAAGACTGCACTACCACCTCCGGCCAGAAGGGGGAGCTCCAGAGACTCCCCTTGATCCATTCTGGTCTGAGAGAAGAAATGGCAGTTGGGCTAAGGAGCTGAAAGTGAGAGGTCATACAATTGAATCTCTAACAGCCCTGTGACTGTTACCAGGCCTAAATCACCGGCCTGAGGAGAAGAGGGATAGAGAAAAAGGACATTGTGAGAACCGGGTAGCATTAATCACTACCCAGAACAGGCGCAAAGACGGATACCGGATCCGTGGCTGCATTCATTATATATAATACAGCAACCGGAAAAACGTGAGGTGATATCAGCTTCACTAGGGCCGGACGCAGCAACAGACACAGAGTTCAGCGGTACTCCCAGAGGGGGTAAACCGATAAAAGGACTCGGGTTGCCCGTCGAACCAGGACCCGGAGGGGACAGATTGGGCCGGCAGCCAGTTCACATACAGCAGCAGGGCCACACAGAAATTGCGCACAATAAGAGGCGAAGACCCCGGCAGGGTCAAAGTAACTCAGAGTTCCCATACAGACTCCGGTGACAGGACTGGTTGTAAATCCTTTTATGTTAAAGTAAACTGGTTAAACGTTTCAGTGCCTCAGTCTTTCATTTGGACAAGAGCCATCTATCCAGGATCGGGATCGTCACCGCTGGGAGAACCTGCTGCTGATCAAGTAAGTGCCTGTCCCCTCATGATACCCCTTACACTGTGCATTGCCTGAGGCCACAGCACCGGGTCAAGCCACCCGTGACATCCCCCTCAAGAGACAGACTCCATTGGTCCGGTGCTGGGTATCCCGGTCTCCTGGGCGTCACAGGTACGTCGCGCCGACGCCTGGTGACGGCCGAGTACCGACGGAAGTGTGAAAGAAGCTTAACTTGCTAGTCTGTGTTTTTCCTGTTTTGATGCAATCAGTGTTTTATCAGCAGGAGATTGTCACTACAGGACTTGTGCATCCTAGTCACCAGCCACCAGAACACATTAACAGCTTTTTGTCACTATTTGTTCTTAGATGGAAACACAATATTTGTGAATTGAGCGAGGCTGTGCACGTTTAGTCAGAATGTGGCTGGAAGTATGCATATTGCATACATGCAGTCACATGACCTCTGGATCTTGCTGCATCAGAGAATCCTAATAGTGCACACTGTGTGCGATGTGATGATTCACAAGTCTGTATTCAGATAAAGTGACTGCAGGATTTCTTGCCAACTTGGACAACCCTTTTAAGCTGGTCATACACATTAGGCTACGTTCACATTAGCGTTGCGCCGCCGTGCGTCGGCGACGCAATGCGCGACGCACGCTAAAACGCAGCCTTAGATGGCTGTTGGACTAACGATACTTTGCCCGACAACCAGGTAACTTTCCCATATACAGGTATGCATATGCCTTTTTGTTTTGAAATTACTTTTAACTTATTGTTGGCTGCAATTATTAGCATAAATGGTCAATGACAATTACCTGGACGCAGGGTAAGTGTTGTAACTTGTCACTGCTGCAATATATAGCATTCTCATTCAAAACATCAACCATATATTATCACTAGTGATGGCTAACAGGTGTAAATCATTCAGCTGCGGCAAGAAAAACTAAATCTCTGAGCATTAAAAAATACTCGGAGGACCCCCGAGCGTGCTCGAGAAATCTCGAGTAACGAGTATATTCGCTCATCACTAATTATCACCTATCACCTTGTGGAGGTGATCATCACAGGTCAGCTACTTATTTTTACCATATTTACCAGCTGACAGACACAATAACATGCATGGCTGATATAGTATGGTAAACTAAGGCTAGTAGAAAGTGCAGTGACGCTGCTTAGTGTTATTGTTGAGTACTTGAATTACATTTCATAGTTTACAGATCTTTTCCTGTTGAGCAACACTCAATAAAATCTTTTAGACTGTAAGTACAATATATGCTTTTAAAGGTACTAGAAGATTGGGTTTCTGTTGATGAAGTGACTCTTAACCAGTAGATCAAAATCTTGCTCATATAAAAAAGCCATTCACACCCTTCCAGCAACCAATCTAACCAATATCCATCTTCTTCACTCATACCTATCTATATGGAATAGCAAGTCCTAAACACCCTATCAGTCACAAATCCCCTTTCCTTGTCTTCCATACAAAGGTACATTGTACAACATTTTATTATTTGCATTGTATCTTGATAACCTTATTAATTCCTTATTCATTTTAACAAGTTATTGCTCCATGTGTGTGGTAAACTTCAGATAGTTACTTTGTAAGAATGACATCCTTAAGGGTATGACAAGATTCAGGATTTATGGTGTTATTTTTATGATAGCCACAACTATATTTCCATCATCACCATGGATGACTTCAACATCACCATTGACACCCACCAGTTGACAGCCTTAAAACTTCTGTCACTTGCTTCACACACACAGATTGACATACACTAGACCTTCTTTTCACTTGCTCCCTATCTAACCTTACATCCTCACCTCTCACCCAATCTAACCATCATCTCCTCACTTATTCATCCCTTACCTTTCCATGCCCCCCAAGTCCAGCAGTTCGCACACCCTCACAGGAACCTCTCACATCTTGACACTCACTCACTTTCTAACTCTGTTCTATCTCTGTCAACCATTTCCTCACTTCATGACACAGACACAGCCTACTTCTCACTAGAGCCTCTGATTGTGAAGAAAGGCTTGGGCCCTTCGGTAGCCACCAGGGGATGTTCCAGGGCCATACCTGGACATGCCGCAGCTGACCCATGGTTCAAAGCAGGGATATGAGGTACATGGGCACAGGCAGGGACGTAGCCAGACAGTGTAAGGTCAGGGAATAGTATCAGAATATGGAGCTGAGTGGAGAAGTAAAAATGGGTATATACGTAAGTTGGGTCGACAGGAGAGTTAATACAAACATGAGCTTAGATGGAACACTAGATATGGACTGCCGCTAGGAAGCTAAGGTCAGGCACGGTGTGGAGGGCAGAGTTGCCTAATATATCCCCTGCTGGCAGCGGATAGGCCAAGGAGTTAAAGGGAACCTGTCACCCCCAAAATCGAGGGTGAGCTAAGCCCACCGGCATCAGGGGCTTATCTACAGCATTCTGGAATTCCTTAGATAAGCCCCTGATGTATCCTAAAAGATAAGAAAAAGAGGTTAGTATATACTCACCCAGGGCGGTCCCGATCCGGTCCGATGAGTGTCGCGGTCCGGTCCGGTGCCTCCTATCTTCAACAGATGACGTCTTCTTGTGGTCTTCATGCTGCGGCTATGGCGCAGGCGTACTTTGTCTGCCCTGTTGAGGGCAGAGCAAAGTACTGCAGAGCGCAGGCCTCTCTCATATTTTTTCTAAATCACTCTTTTATCACAATTCACTTCTTGCTCTCTTGATCTAATTCATTTTCTTCCCCAACGACACCATCCTGCTTACCACAGTCCTAACCTATTTCTTCAAACTATTATTAACCTCTCATGTCTTCTCTTCTACTTTCAAACATGAAACAATCATATCTATCCTGAATAAACTATTTCTTGAACCAACCTCTATGTCCAGCTATTGCCCCATATCGCTACACTCCTTTGCCTTCAAACTCCTTGAACAGTTCATCCACATAGAACTTTCCTTTCACCTATCATTCAACTTGCTTTTTGACAACCTATAATAAAGCTTCAGACTTACTTTCCACTAAAGCTAACTTTTAAAACTGTCCTCTACCTTTGACACAGCTGACATTCCCTCCTATTACAGATCCTCTCTTGCCTTGGTGTCAAAGACCTTGCCCTCTCCTGGATCTCCTCACACCTCACTAACCACACATTTAGCATCTCTCATTCCCATAATATTGCCTCATTCCACCTCTCTTTTTTCAGTTTCCTTTAATGCTCGGTCCTGGGACCTTTACTTTACTCTTCTCCCTCTACACCATGTTCCAAATTATTATGTAAATGATATTTTTCTCGGATTTTCCTAAATGGTCGGTGCAAATGACAGTCAGTCTAATAAAAGTCATCACCCATTTGAGAATACATCTAATTTTATTGAAGAAACCTCCCAATAATAAAAGTATAATCTCCAAAATGAATAAAAACTCAAAATGCACTGTTCCAAATTGTTAAGCAAAGTAGAATTTCTAAACATTTGATATGTTTTAAAGAACTGAATTTTCTGAATTTGAATCATTAGGAGGTAATATTCACTGAACAAAAAAGCTATTTAATTCCAAAACATCCTAACAGGCCAAGTTACATGTTAACATAGGAACCGTTCTTTGATATTACCTTCACAATTCTTGCATCTAATGAACTTGTGAGTTTTTGGAGAGTTTCTGCTTGTATTTCTTTGCATGAAGTCAGAATAGCCTCCCAGAGCCGCTGTTTTGATGTGATCTGCCTCGCACCCTCATAGATCTTTTGCTTGATGGTACTCCAACGGTTCTCTGTAGGGTTGAGGTCAGGGGAAAATGGTAGCAACACCATTAGTTTATCTCCTATTATGCCCATAGCAGCCAATGACTCAGAGGTATTCTTTGCAGCATGAGATTGTGCATTGTCATGCATGAAGATGATTTTGCTCCTGAAGGAACAGTTCTGCCTTTTATACCATGGAAGAAAGTTGTCAGTCTGAAACTCTATATACTTTTCAGAGGTCATTTTCACACCTTCAGGAACCTTAAAGGGCCCTACCAGCTGTTTCCCCATGATTAAGGCCCAAAACATGACTCCTCCATCTCCTTGCTGACGTCGCAGCCTTGTTGGGACATGGCGGCCATCCACCAACCATCCACTAGTCCATCTATCTGGACCATCGTCCATCGTCCAGGGTTGTTCGACACTCATCAGTAAACAAGACTGTTTGAAAATTAGTCTTCATGTATGTCTGGGCCCACTGCCACCATTTCTGCTTGTGAACACTGTTTAGGGGTGGCCAAATAGTAGGTTTATGATCCAAAGCAAGCCTTTGAAGGATCCTACACCTTGAAGTTCGAGGCACTCCAGAGGCACCAGCAGCTTCAAATATCTGTTTGCTGGTTTGCAGTGGCTTTTTAGCAGCTGCTCTCTTAATCCAATGAACTTGCCTGGCAGAAACCTTTCTCATTATGCCTTTATCAGCACAAACACGTCTGTGCTCAGATTCAGCCAGAAATCTCTTAACAGTACAATGATCACGCTTACGTTTTTAGGAAATATCTAATGTTTTCATCCCTTGACCAAGGCATTACACTATTTGATGCTTTTCGGCAGCAGAGAGATCTTTTTTCTTTCCCATGTTACCTGAAAACTGTGGCCTGCTTAATAATGTGGAACATCATTTTTAAGTAGTTTTCCTTTAAATAGAATCACTTGGAAAACTAATTAACACATGTGTTTAAGATTGATTTCAGTGATCCATTGAGTCCTGAGACACAATGCTATCCATGAGTTTATTTGAAAAACAATTAAATCTTTATGGCACTTAAATCCAATTTGCATAATAATTTGGAACATGGTGTATACCTTTGGCCTGAGACATCTCATAATGTCCCAAAGCTTCCAGTATCATCTATATGCGGATAACATTCAAATCTACCTCTCTGTCCCAGATATCACCTCCCTGCTGTCCAGAATCCCAAAGGGTCTATCAGCCATATCCTCCTTCTTCTCTTCACGCTTCCTAAAATGTAATGTGGATGAAATTGAACTAATCTTCTTTTCCCTATGTCATGGTAAACAACATCACGCTTTCCCCTGTGCCGCAAGTCGATGCCTTGGAGTAACCCTCGACTCTGCTCTATCCTTCAAACCATCCAAGGTCTTACCACCTCCTGCGACCTCTAACACAAAAGATATTCAGAATTCGTCCCTTCCTCAACCTTGAATCTAATAAAATGGTACTGTATGCCCTCATCTCCTGCCTTGACTACTTCAATATTTTCCACTGTTGCCTCCTAACTAACGCTTTTGCACTTCTTCAGTGAATCCTTAACTCCTGCTGCCTGATTAATCCACCTCTCTCCTTGCTACTACTCTACCTCTCCACTCTGTAAATCTCTTCAGCATTTCCCAACACATAAAGTTTAAACATCTAACACTGACCTACAAAGCTATCTATAATCTGCTATAGTCATGGTGCACTTTTGACCAGTCACTGGAAAGCAACAAAAACAATAGAAATGTGAAATCTGCTCCAAATAAAAGAAAAACTCTCCCAGTTTCATACCTATTCAGTGCAGTTCGATATGGGCTCGATTTGTTACCCTACACATCCAAACAATAGTGAAGTTCTTGCCACACATGGATAAGGACGTTTGGTGTAACAAGGTGAATAACATGTGTGATTCTCTGTTTTAAGTGATTAATGTTGTTGATACGTTCAATGTACACATGTTGCTTCACATAACCCCAACAGTAAAAGTCTAAGGGCATCAGATCCAGGATCGTGGTGGCCACCGCTTGACAGAACGCCTGCTTAATCCACCGCCGGGGGAATGTTCTATCCAGAGACTCCTGAACAATCATGGCATAGTGTGGAGGAGCGCCGTCCTGTTGAAAGATGACATCTTCTGGAAATTGTGGCACTGCATACAATTCCAACATGTCAAGATACATGTTTGCCGTCACAGACCGCTCTGTGAAGAAAAATGGGCTTATCACCATATAATGCATCAGGCCACACCACACATTCACTTTAGGGGTGTTAGGTTCGTACTCAAAGTAGGCATGAGGAATTTGAGCAGCCCATATTCGGACGTTATGGCGATGAACATGTCCACAGATATGGAAGGTCTGATGAAATTACACACTTAACAAGCAACCAACGTATGTGAAAGAAATCTATGTCCAATATAGTGCACAAAAAGTTATGCAGATGACTACTTGTGGAGTGAGATATGGAAGGTCGCCTCATCGCTAAACACAATCTTCTGCAAAAATCTTGCATCATTGTCGATCTCATGAAGCATATCTGTAGCAAACATGCAACGTTTGGGTCTATCCGCCGGTTTGATAGCGTACAACAGCTGCAATTTGTACCCCGTAAAACAGAGATGTTTCTTTAACACCTTATGAACTGTAGTCTTGCTTAGGTGTAATTGACGAGCATATGCATGCAGAGATTTTGAACAGGTCTGATAAGGGCGCCAAAATGTAAATATATCTATAAATAGATCCTGTGACTGGTCAAAAGTGCACCATGACTTTACGAACACACTGTAATTGATATCTTAAAACATGTAATCAGATACAGTAATCTCCATAATCTCCTTCTCTCTTCCACTCTTGTACATTTCCCATCCAATCGCCTTCACAATATCCCCCATCCTCTGGAATTCTGTTCCACAATAAGTCCGATTGTCTTCAACATACCGACCCTTCAGACAGAACTTGAAAACCCATCTCTTCAAGAAAGCTTATAACCTGCAATGACTGCTGCTGAAAACCCCCAACCTATTGCCGCCTTAACAATTCCCCTGTAGACTGTAATCCTGTGAGGTTAGGCTTCTTTCCCCTGTTGTACCAGTCTGTCATTGCTATTTTGTTAATTAGAATTTATATTTGTATTTTTTGTGCAAACCCTTGGAATCAATGGCACGCTAATAAATAATAATAATAATAATAATCATACTTAATAATGATATGATTGGGCTTTATTCAACAGCAAGACCAAATATGACAGTGGTTTGATTGGTGAGAGGAAAGAACTGCAGGTAAGTCTTTTTTATAATTAATATTCATTAGGCTTTACATTAGCCACTAAAAGGAAAAAAAACAGTCACACAAAAGCTTCTAATAAGTAATAATGTGAAGAAAAAATTTTATAAATATTATGAAAGTGCAATAAATATTATGCTTTAAACAAGTGCAGGAGTAAAGAGCTGGTCTGTAGAATAAAAGGATAAACTTGGAACGATAGTTTCTTGATTTTTATTAAACAACCAAAAAATACTGATCTTACATGCATTGAAGTTGACCAATTATCTTTTATTTAGAACTTTGGAAAATGAATCCATCTTTGTGGACCACTGGTCATGGGCTATTAAATGAAATGTAGTATTTTGCTTGCATTTAAATGAATAGGGGATGATGCGAACCAGACCACAAATTCTATTTAATTTGAATTAAGCATGAAATTGGCGTAGAATTGCTGTGTAATGAATAGTACGGTTTAGCATAACTGAAGTTTAATGTGCCAGAACAATAACATGTATTTATGTTTAGCACATAAACTTAAGTTTTTCTACATAGATGTTTTAATATATTTGTCATGGTGTGCCAAAAATGTAGCATATTGCTGCAGCTGTTTTTCTTGGTAGAAAGGGTATGATGACTAATATTACTTGCCAATATTATTATAGTCAAGTTTTTATCAATGGAATGATAAAATAATTGTATAGCATAAAAAATAAACATTAACCCCTTCATGACCCAGCCTATTTTGACCTTAAAGACCTTGCCGTTTTTTGCAATTCTGACCAGTGTCCCTTTATGAGGTAATAACTCAGGAACGCTTCAATGGATCCTAGCGGTTCTGAAATTATTGTTTTTCGTGACATATTGGGCTTCATGTTAGTGGTAAATTTAGGTCAATAAATTCTGTGTTTATTTGTGATAAAAACGGAAATTTGGCGAAAATTTCAAAAATTTCGCAATTTTCACATTTTGAATTTTTATTCTGTTAAACCAGAGAGTTATGTGACACAAAATAGTTATTAAATAACATTTCCCACTTGTATACTTTACATCAGCACAATTTTGGAAACAAAATTTTTTTTTGCTAGGAAGTTATAAGGGTTAAAATTTGACCAGCAATTTCTCATTTTTACATCGAAAATTACAAAACTATTTTTTTTATTGACCACCTCACATTTGAAGTCAGATTGAGGGGTCTATATGGCTGAAAATACCCAAAAGTGACACCATTCTAAAAACTGCACCCCTCAAGGTGCACAAAACCACATTCAAGAAGTTTATTAACCCTTCAGGTGCTTCACAGCAGCAGAAGCAACATGGAAAGAAAAAATTTTAGTCACAAAAATGAAATTTCAGCAACAATTTTTTTATTTTAACAATGGTAAAAGGAGAAACTGAACCACGAACGTTGTTGTCCAATTTGTCCTGAGTACGCTGATACTTCATATGTGGGGGTAAACCACTGTTTGGGCGCACGGCAGGGCTTGGAAGGGAAGGAGCGCCATTTGACTTTTTGAATGAAAAATTGGCTGCACTCTTTAGCGGACACCATGTCACATTTGGAGAGCCCCCGTGTGCCTAAAAATTTAAGCTCCCCCACAAGTGACCCCATTTTGGAAACTAGACGCCCCAAGGAACTTACATAGATGCATAGTGAGCACTTTCAAGCCCCAGGTGCTTCACAAATTGATCTGTAAAAATGAAAAAGTACTTTTTTTTCACAAAAAAATTATTTTAGCCTCAATTTTTTCATTTTCACATGGGCAACAGGATAAAATGGATCCTAAAATTTGTTGGGCAAATTCTCCTGAGTACACCTATACCTCACATGTGGGGGTAAACCACTGTTTGGGCACATGGTAAGGCTCGGAAGGGAAGGAGCGCCATTTGACTTTTTGAATGAAAAATTATCTCCATCGTTAGCGGACACCATGACGCTTTTGGAGAGACCCTGTGTGCCTAAACATTGGAGCTCCCCCACAAATGACCCCATTTTGGAAACTGGACCCCCCAAGGAACTTATCTAGATGCCTAGTGAGCACTTTAAACCCTCAGGTGCTTCACAAATTGATCCGTAAAAATGAAAAAGTACTTTTTTTTCACAAAAAATTTCTTTTCGCCTCAATATTTTCATTTTCACATGGGCAATAGGATAAAATGGATCATAAAATTTGTTGGGCAATTTCTCCCGAGTACGCAGATACCTCATATGTGGGGGTAAACCACTGTTTGGGCACACGGCAGGGCTCGGAAGGGAAGGCGCGCCTTTTGACTTTTTGAATGGAAAATTAGCTCCAATTGTTAGCGGACACCATGTCGCGTTTGGAGAGCCCCTGTGTGCCTATGCATTGGAGCTCCCCCACAAGTGACCCCATTTTGGAAACTAGACCCCCCAAGGAACTTATCTAGATGCATACTGAGCACTTTAAACCCCCAGGTGCTTCACAGAAGTTTATAACGCAGAGCCATGAAAATAAAAAATAATTTTTCTTTCCTCAAAAATGATTTTTTAGCCTGGAATTTCCTATTTTGCCAACGGTAATAGGAGAAATTGGACAATAAATGTTGTTGTCCAGTTTGTCTTGAGTACGCAGATACCCCATATGTGGGGGTAAACCACTGTTTGGGCACAGGGCAGGGCTCGGAAGGGAAGGCACGCCATTTGGCTTTTTAAATGGAAAATTAGCTCCAATCATTAGCGGACACCATGTCGTGTTTGGAGAGCCCCTGTGTGCCTAAACATTGGAGATCCCCCACAAATGACCCCATTTTAGAAACTAGACCCCCAAAGGAACTAATCTAGATGTGTGGTGAGCACTTTGAACCCTCAAGTGCTTCACAGAAGTTTATAACGCAGAGCCATGAAAATAAAAAAATTTTTTTCTTTTCTCAAAAATGATTTTTAGCCCGCAATTTTTTATTTTCCCAAGGGTAACAGGAGAAATTTGACCCCAATATTTGTTGTCCAGTTTCTCCTGAGTACGGTGATACCCCATATGTGGGGGTAAACTACTGTTTGGGCACACGTCAGGGCTCGGAAGTGAAGTAGTGAAGTTTTGATATGCAGACTTTGATGGAATGCTCTACGGGCGTCACGTTGCGTTTGCAGAGCCCCTGATGTGGCTAAACAGTAGAAACCCCCCACAAGTGACCCCATTTTGGAAACTAGACCCCGAAAGGAACTTATCTAGATGTGAGGTGAGCACTTTGAACCCCCAAGTGCTTCACAGAAGTTTATAACACAGAGCAGTGAAAATAATAAATACGTTTTCTTTCCTCAAAATTAATTTTTTAGCCCAGAATTTTTTAATTTTCCCAAGGGTAACAGGAGAAATTTGACCCCAATATTTGTTGTCCAGTTTCTCCTGAGTGCGGTGATACCCCATATGTGGGGGTAAACTACTGTTTGGGCACACGTCGGGGCTCGGAAGTGAAGTAGTGAAGTTTTGAAATGCAGACTTTGATGGAATGCTCTACGGGCGTCACATTGTGTTTGCAGAGCCCCTGATGTGGCTAAACAGTAGAAACCCCCCACAAGTGACCCCATTTTGGAAACTAGACCCCCTAAGGAACTTATCTAGATATGTGGTGAGCACTTTGAACCCCCAAGTGCTTCACAGACGTTTACAACGCAGAGCCGTGAAAATAAAAAATCATTTTTCTTTCCTCAAAAATGATGTTTTAGCAAGCAATTTTTTATTTTCTCAAGGGTAACAGGAGAAATTGGACCCCAGTAATTGTTGCGCAGTTTGTCCTGACTATGCTGGTACCCCTTATGTGGGGGTAAACCACTGTTTGGGCACACGTCGGGGCTCGGAAGGGAGGGAGCACCATTTGACTTTTTGAATAAAAGATTGGCTGGAATCAATGGTGGCGCCATGTTGCGTTTGGAGACCCCCTGATGTGCCTAAACAGTGGAAACCCCTCAATTCTAACGCCAACACACCCCTAACCCTTATCCCAACTGTAGCCGTAACCCTAACCACAGCCCTAACCCCAACACACCCCTAACCCTAACCACAACCCTAATTCCAACCCAACCCTAACCCTAAGGCTATGTGCCCACGTTGCGGATTCGTGTGAGATTTTTCCGCACTATTTTTTAAAAATCCGCGGGTAAAAGGCACTACGTTTTACCTGCGGATTTACCGCGGATTTCCAGTTTTTTTTGTGCGGATTTCACCTGCGGATTCCTATTGAAGATCAGGTGTAAAACGCTGCGGAATCCGCACAAAGAATTGACATGCTGCGGAAAATACAACGCAGCGTTTCCGCGCGGTATTTTCCGCACCATGGGCACAGCGGATTTGGTTTTCCATATGTTTACATGGTATTGTAAACCTGATGGAACACTGCTGCCAATCCGCAGCGGCCAATCCGCTGCGGATCCGCAGTCAAATCCGCACCGTGTGCACATAGCCTAATTCTAAAGGTATGTGCACACGCTGCGGAAAATGCTGCGGATCCGCAGCAGTTTCCCATGAGTTTACATTTCAATGTAAACCTATGGGAAACAAAAATCGCTGTACACATGCTGTGGAAAAACTGCACGGAAACGCAGGGGTTTACATTCCGCAGCATGTCATTTCTTTCTGCGGATTCCACAGCGGTTTTACAACTGCTCCAATAGCAAATCGCAGTTGTTAAACCGCAGTGAAATGTGCAGAAAAACCGCGGTAAATCCGCCATAAATCCGCAGCGATTTAGCACTGTGGATTTATCAAATCCGCTGCGGAAAAATCCGCAGAGGACCAGAATACGTGTGCATATACCGAAACCCTAACCCTACCCCTACCCCTAACCCTAGCCCTAACCCTACCCCTACCCCTAACCCTACCCCTAACCCTACCCCTAACCCTAACCCTAACCCTACCCCTACCCCTAACCCTACCCCTAACCCTATCCCTAACCCTAACCCTACCCCTACCCCTAACGCTAGCCCTAACCCTACCCCTACCCCTAACCCTAACCCTACCCCTAACCCTAACCCTAGTTCTAACTCCAACCTTAGTGAAAAAAAAAAATTCTTTATTTTATTATTGTCCCTACCTATGGGGGACAAAGGGGGGGTCATTTACTGTTTTTTTTATCACTGCGATAGGTTTTATCACAGTGATCAAAATTCACATTGGAACGAATCTGCCGGCCGGCAGATTCGGCGGGCGCACTGCGCATGTGCCCGCCATTTTGGAACATGGCGGCGCCCAGGAAAGAAGACGGACGGACCCCGGGAGGCTCGGTAAGTATAAGGGGGGGAGATCAGGGCACGGGGGGGGGGCATCGGAGCACGGGGAGGGGGTGGATCGGAGCATGGGGGGTGGATCGGTGTGCGGGCGGGTGGATCGGTGTGCGGGCGGGTGGATCGGTGTGCTGGGGGGTGGATCGGTGTGCAGGCGGGTGGATCGGTGTGCGGGGGGGTGGATCGGTGTGCAGGGGGGGTGGATTGGAGCACGGGGGGTGGGATTGGAGCACGGGGGGAGCAGACAGGAGGATGGGGGAGCGGAGTACAGGACGGAGGGGAACGGACCACAGATCGGAGGGCTGGGGGGGCGATCGGTGGGGTGGGGTGGGGGCACAAAAGTGTTTCCAGCCATGGCCGATGATATTGCAGCATCGGCCATGGCTGGATTGTAATATTTCACCAGTTTTTTAGGTGAAATATTACAAATCGCTCTGATTGGCAGTTTCACTTTCAACAGCCAATCAGAGCGATCGTAGCCACGGGAGGGGGGGTGAAGCCACCCCCCCTGGGCTAAACTACCACTCCCCCTGTCCCTGAAGGCCGGGTGAAATTGGAGTTAACCCTTTCACCCGGCCTGCAGGGTGAAATTGGAGTTAACCCTTTCACCCGGCCTGCAGGAGCCCAATCCGGCCATGACGCATATGCTGTGTCACAGGTCGGATTGGCACGGGTTTTCATGACGCATACGCTGTGTCAAAGGTCGGGAAGGGGTTAAACGTCCCCGCTCTGGTGTCCCAGCCAGATCTGCAATGACGACATCCTGCATGATGACTGCAGTATCTTAAGTTACAAGACATACAACTTGAGACCAATTTACATTTTTTCTATATAGTGTAATGGTTTTAATATAAAGAAACACATTTGCTACTTTTATTAATTTTTCAGTCTCGTTCATTCTAATATTTATTTTTACATTTTTTTACATAAAAATGGAAAAGTAGGTATCTTGTACTTCTATGGAAAGCAAATGAACTTAAAATGTGTCAACTTACGGTACATAATTTTGCATCAGGTCTGTCAGGAATCATTTGTTGTAAGATCCCAGCATGTGAAGTGAGAGAAACTTTAATAAAAATCCACATTGCATGAAACACTGATTTTACAAATTTGCTTCAGTTGTGCACAAATCAGTCAAAATGACAAATGTGCAACAAAAGCTATTATGACTGTAGATAAACCCTGTTGTCTGACACTTGAAGAAATAATTAGTATCAGGGAGAGAATGATTGGTTCTCAGAAATGTATTGTCAGTTAAGAATTAGTTGCATTGTATGCAGGGCACAACAAACATTGCAAAATATTCAGAGACGCAGATGAGACCACGTAGTGTAGATGGGAAGTGACAATGAGTAATGTCAAAAGCAATTGCATCCTACTTACTGCAATGTAAAGGAAAGTGGCAAAAGAAAGAAGAGCGGCAGGTGCTTCAGAGCCTCAGACAAAAAGACACATAAAAGGGAAAAAGGAAAAAGTTTACATTGAACTTTGGATGATAAAGGGAACATTGAGGACATAAAGGTAATGCAGGGCATTATGAAGGCAAGGCAGGGTTGAGAGGAGAACAAGACCATTCTCAGATGAACAGGTAGACACTAGCATAGAATCTATGGTCTTATATATATCAGGCGGTGTACTGTAGATGGAGATAAGCAACAGCGGACATAAGAAACACACAGATTACAGAGTGATACTTAAAGTTGAAGAAAAACATAAGAACACAGATCAACTAGTAATCTCCAAGGAAAGCTTTCCCCCATATTACCATACTGTTCAAGTTATTATTTCATACAGCTGGTGAAATAAGTATTGCACAAGTCACCAATTTTCTAAGTAAATATATTTCTAAAGGTGCTATTGACATGAAGTTCTTACCAGATGTCAGTAACAACCCATCCAATCCACACAGGCAAAGAAATCAAACCATAGATGTCCATAAATTAAGTTATGTGTAATAACGAGAAATGACACAAGAAAAAAGTATTGAACACATGAAGAAAGAGAGATGCAAAAAGCCATGGAAAGTAATCACACCAGCTGAAATATCCTAGTAATTAGAAAGCAATCCTGCAACTTAGTGAAAAATAATATCAGCTGATTCAACTATAAAAAGGTGTCTCATTACCAAGGTGTCACAGAGGAAACATGATGGATAAATCCATTAAGCTGTCTCAAGACCTTTGCAATCTTATTGTTGCATAGCATAATAATGGCATTGGTTATAAAAGACTTTCTTTCCAGTCAGTACTGTTGGGGCCGTAATACGGAAGAGGAAATAACATATTTTCACCATAAATCAGCAATGACCAGTTGCCTACCCAAGATTTCAGATAGGGAAGTGAAAAGAATTATCAGAAGAGTTGTCCAAGAGCCGAGCTTTATACCACCTATAAAGACCAACAGAAATCAGCAAGTACAATTGTTTCAAAGAAAACTATATGTAATGAGCTCAACCTCCATGGCCTGTTTGCATGCTCACCACGCAATGCTCAATTGCTCATCAAAAAGCATGTTCAAGTGCTTTTAAAGTATGTTCAACAACATTAAGACAAGCCTTTGAAATACTGGAAGAATATAGTCTGGGAAGATTAGACCAAAATTGAACTCTTTGGGTGCCATAATATACACCATGTGTGGAGTTCAATAGGCATGGCTTATCACCCCCAAAACACCATACCAACAGTAAAGTCATGGTGTGGATCTGTTTTTCAGCATACGACATTGGCAAACTTCCATTTAAGGATTATGGAGGCCACAGGGCTCTTGGGAACCTTGAGTACTGCAGAAATTCTGTTGTAACCTTGGCCAGATCTGTGCCTTACTATAATTCTTTCTCTGAGCTCCTTGGTCAGTTCCTTTGACCTCATGATTCTCATTTGGTCTGACATGCACTGTGAGCTGTGAGGTCTTATATAGACAGGTGTGTGCCTTTCCAAATCAAGTCATATCAGTTTAGTTAAACACAGCTGGCCTTCAATGAAGGAGTAGATCCAAGGAGGATCACAAGGAAACAGACAGCACGTGACTTAAGTATGAGTGTCTGAGCAAAGGGTCTGAATACTTATGACCATGTGATATTTCAGTTTTTCTTTTTTAATACATTTGCAAAAATTACTACATTTCTGTTTTTTCAGTCAAGATGGGGTGCAGAGTGTATATTAATATGAAAAGAAATGAACTTTTTTGAATTAACCGAATGGCTGCAATAAAACATAGAGGGAAAAATTTAAAGGGGTATGAATACTTTCTGTACCCACTGTACATATCTATGCATCTATCTGGTAATCTATTTCATTTCAAGATTTTTATTTATTTGACTTATTCATATTGTTAGGTGTCGAGTTCCCGCCGCTGCACAGGGGGAATCTCGAACCATGTCTCCAATTCTACATCAGAGGCAGTGAAGCCTGCTCAGCGGAGACATCGGTTCCAGCGTCTCGCTCAGCCTGATAATGTGCAAAGGGTTACTCCTTTCCAGGCTCTGTTTTTGTAGCCAGCACTGGTCAGCGGCGAGCAGGCTTTTCTGGGACTATGTCCTGCTTTGCACACACTGAGCATGCCCACGGGAGGGCCTCTCATTGGAGGTCGGGGGTCACACGCTCAGGCCTGTAGCAGCTCCTATTGGTTCTCCAAAAAAGATCCTGAAGAGCTGCAACTATAAAATGATTGCATGGCCGCGATTGTATACCACTCTTTATTCATGTGGTGTGAGACTGTAGCGCTGGGACTGTACACTCAGGCAGGCAGTGAGTGTCAGTGGGGGCAATTAGCCGTTGGCTTGCTTGCAAGCACAACCCTAGTTAGGGCTATAGTTTTTGTGTACAGCGCGACTCTGTGCGGCAACAAAGATCGCTTTCAGTTCACACGAGGTGAAGCTTAACCCACGTGTGAGCTCAGAGTTTATCCGCCATTACTTTGCAGCAGATATCTCTGCACGCTGGACCCTGGGCTGCGAACGCACCTTGTTGCTTCCTACCTATACTCGGTGCGTTCCGCTAGCCCTAACACATATTTAGTCATATTTAGTTATTTTATATTAGTTTATTTATCTGAAATGAAACAAAAAAACGACAATGCCTACAAAATCTTTTGCTTGCTTTTCTGAATATTCAGTTTTTATATATTTTGGTTTTTATTTGTTCTTTATAATTGCTTAAATTACGACTACTTTGACACACAAATGATTGATTTTTACAATATCTACAGTAGTTTAAGCACTTGCAATGTGTGCTTGCTATAATTGGTAAGCTTTGGCCTTGTTACGCGCCCCTCTGTCCAACTAGTAATGACACCACTACGATTCTTATAGTATACTCTATAGATAACCATTTATAGAACACAATATGAGCATAAGTGTGGCCAAAATAATGGTGTTTTTTTAGGTTATATAAGAAGTATGATTGAAATCCATTTTAATAAAACAGTAAAGCAAAAAATCACTAATGAATCTCATGTTAAAAAAACCCTCACTAAATTCCTCAGATTCAATTTCTCTTCCTTTAAATCCCATTTATGACAACAATGATTACCTCCAGAAAGACATTGTAAGAACAGTCTATAAACAGACTATAAAAAATACTACATTATCCATTATATCTATTTTTACTAATTAATTATTTAATTCTAACTAGATACTTTTGCAAAAAAGTACTAGGACATACACAAACAATCTGCTTGTAAAAAATAAGGTATACAAATATTGAAGTTCTTAGTGAAACACATGACGGATTACGACACTGTTTACATGAGCGCTTCATGCATAGTTAATGCTCGTTATGCTCTTATGTAATGTTTGGTCCATGTTAGCATTGTACAGAACTTGTCTAGCATTACAAATTGCTTCCTCTATGATTTAACCTCGGTGTCAGACTTGGGATATTTACAGTACTTGCCGCCCTTCTCCTTCTGTTTATGTTATTGCACATTGCTCAACATTTCTTCAAAAGTTTGTAATTGCTTTGCTTAATAAATGGCTGGCTTAAGGGAGTTTACACCTAACATAACAAGCAGAAAGGCTTCAAAGACTATTTGTCACTAAATCTATGCATTAATGACATAAGGGAATTATAGCAGTTTTATAGCATCACAGCATACAGGAAAGACTGACCCAACAGGGGGAGAGTAGGTGTGTTAGTAGAGTATAGAATATGATCCAGGGGTACGAAGAGGGTCAACAAGACCCTCTACCCTGAGTAGACAGGGTATTTAGATTCAGGGCTGGTGCAAGAACTCCATATTATCTCTGAGTGAAGAAACACATTTCTTTGACTTTCTAGGTAAATATTTGTTAAAATAAAAGAAATACACACAATACAATAGTTACATGAGTCTGCTGCTCTATTATACACAGAATCGATAAAAGACCAAACAAATCCAGATTATAAAGTTAACAAATCTTTATTAAATTTATATTAAAAAGCCAATAAAGCAGAGTGATATCAGTCTGGGTACACTGTCTGCGCATTTACCTTGTCATTCAGGTATGGTGCCTTTGCTTGGTTATGGAGTTCTTATAATCATGCCTTAGAACTATCAGGCTGCTATCTACTTCACATACCGTCTCATAAAGCATATATGCTCTGTATTATTTTCATATGCTTCATGGGCACTAGCATGTTCATTTCTGAACATATATACTCCACCACCTACCTCATATGCTTTTGCTTGCACATACTTTAGTTGTTTAGCTGTCAAGTATCTAGATCTTATATGTAATCACTGTATTTTGTTATCTGTTATAGATCTGGACATTTTGGCCTTACGTTTGTGCAATTGCTTTTGATATTGATTTGTCTTCCTTTTTATTATTTGTATGTGCACTTTTTATAGTGCCTTAGGCTGCTATCCTCTACAGTGGGTACGGAAAATATTCATACCCCTTTAAATTTTTCACTCTTTGTTTCAATGCAGCCATTTGGTAAGTTAAAAAAAGTTCATTTTTTTCACATTAATGCATGCTCTGCACCCCATCTTGACTGAAAAAAAATCCAGAAATGTAGAAATTTTTGCATATTTATTAAAAAAGGAAAACTGAAATATCATATGGTCATAAGTATTCAGACCCTTTGCTCAGACACTTATGTGTAAGTCATATGCTGTCCATTTCCTTGAGATGGCTCTACTCCTTCATTGGAGGCCAGCTGTGTTTAACTAAACTGATATGACTTGATTTGGAAAGGCACACACCTGTATATATAAGACCTAACAGCTCACAGTGCATGTCAGACCAAATGAGAATCATGAGGTCAAAGAAACTGGCCAAGGAGCTCAGAGACAGAATTGTGGCAAGGCACAGATGTGGCCAAGGTTACAAAAGAATTTCTGCAGTACTCAAGGTTCCAAAGAGCACAGTGACATCCATAATCCTTAAATGGAAGAAGTTTGGGACCACCAGAAGTCTTCCTAGACCTGGCCGTCCAGCTAAACTGAGAAGAGACTTGGTGAGGGAGGTAAAGAAGAACCCCAAAATCACTGTGGCTGAGCTCCAGAGATGCGGAAGTGAGATGGGAGAAGGTTCCACAAAGTCAACTATCACTGCAGCCCTCCACCAGACGTATGAAAGCCCGCATAGAGTCTGCTAAAAACACATGAAGGACTCCCAGACTATGAGAAATAAGATTCTCTGGTCTGATGAGACGAAGATAGACCTTTGTGGTGATAATTCTAAGCGGTATGTGTGTAGAAAGCCAGGCACTGCTCATTACCTACCCAATACAATCCCAACAGTGAAACATGGTGGTGGCAGCATCATGCAATGGGGGTGTTGTTAAGCTGCTGGGACAGGATGACTGGTTGCTATTGAAGGAAACATGAATGCGGCCAACCACAGAGATATCCTGGATGATAACCTCTTCCACAGTGCTCTGGACCTCAGACTTGGCCAAAGGTTCACCTTCCAACAAGACAATGACCCTAAGCACATAGCTAAAATAACAAAGGAGTGGCTTCAGAACAACTCTGTGACCATTCTTGACTGGCCCAGCCAGAGCCTTGACCTAAATCCAATTGAGCATCTCTGGAGAGACCTGAAAATGGCTGTCCACCAACATTCACAATCCAACCTGACGGAACTGAAGAGGATCTGCCAGAGGATCCCGAAATCCAGGTGTGAAAAACTTGGTGCACCACTCCCAAGAAGACTCATGACTGTACTAGTTCAAAAGGGTGCTTCTACTCAATACTGAGCAAAGGGTCTGAATACTTATGACCATGTGATATTTCAGTTTTTTTTAAAAAATTTGCAAAAAATTTCAGTCAAGATGGAGTGCAGAGTGTAAATTAATGAGAAAAAAATGAACTTTTTTGAATTTACCAAATGGCTGCAATGAAAAAATATTAAAGGGATCTGAATGCTTTGTGTACCCACTGTATATTGATTTATTTGCCCACTTGATGGTTTTATTACATTATAGGGATAATAATTATATGTAATATGTAATTATATGTAATTCATTTTGTAGGTTCTCCATATTCTATATTAGATCACTATCCAAAGGATATGTATTTATGATGACTGTTCTTGCCCAGGCATTACTTTGTATCTATTTCCCATTTTTAGCTTTATTGGCTTTTTAATATAAATTGAATAAAGATTTATTAATTTTGTTATTTGGGTTTGTTTTCTTTCCTCTTTTGGGTATTATTTTTTGCTTTATTATACACTCTATAGTATTCTGTCTTGTAACAGTAGTCAAAAATCCACTCAGTATTTGTTATAATAGTTGTGATAGATCTCATCCAATAAAAATTTACTGACAACTTGCAATTCAATGACTCCTTTTGGATCCACCCATTGTTTCTAATAGGATATATACAGTACAGATAAGAAACAATTATGAAAACAGCAGCACAGATTCTACCATTGGTAACAATCAAAGCTGGCTTCAATTGTTGCTTCAAATATTGCAGCAAACTGGATTTGTGCTGCTCGTTGTGTTTTTCGCTCGCAGATTATTGACCAGTTTGGATACAATCATATCCACCTCGTATGTGAGAGCAGAAATAGATTTGTACCTACAGAATTTTCAGCCTCTTTATATATAAAAAATAAGTTTCCATTCAATGACAGCAATTTTTCTGAAAATTTTTCTGATTTATTCACATAAAAATGGAAGAATACAATGTAAAATAAAAATTCAAGTCGTAATTCGAACAATTTAATGAAATGGTGCCAAAGCAACCTTGTTCTTACCTTATAAGTGTTGATTGGTATATCAATCATGATATGAAGCAGATCTCCTAGGGCTAGGCTGGCAATTAGCAAGTTGGTGTTATTTCTCATGCTCTTGTTTTTATAGATTATCCTCAACAGGGTTGAGTTTCCAATAATCCCGACTATAAATATGAGGCATGACACCACTGTCGTAATGTATTTGAAAGTGTCCTGAATTTCCAGGTTTTGCCCACACACTGGATATGTCCTACTCTTTCTCGAGTGATAACTTTTATTCTCTGTCATATTGGGGTTTGATAGATGAGGAGCATCTGAGGTCTTGATTTCATTTGACTCCATTGTTGTGTACACACTTTGTAGCAATGGTAGCTCTTCATAAGGTAAAGTTTGAAGGGAAGGAATTTGTTCTTCACCAAAGACTACTACTGTAGAGAACAACACTACAGCCAGTCTTACATAGTGCCACCAAATCTCCATTGTGTGTATGGATTGCCAAATTTTGTTTTACAACACCACTAAATCAAACAATCAACATATATCCACGTAAGACCTATACAAAAGGACAAAACGTTACTACTTGAGCTTAGTTTAGCAAAATAAAAACTTCTTCTATATTTTCAAATATCTACCAAATGATTTGAAACATTCTTTTATCCTAAGAAATACAGGGTACATTTACATTTGCAGAGCATGTATTATTATTATTTTTAATAATTCAATATACTGTATACTGCAAAGATAGTTAAACTAAGCTTGTCATTTAGTTTTTTTGGGGATTAATTTTATTGCAAAAATCATTTGCAAAACATAGCAGAGCTGAAGCCCTACATATTCCCAAATATCTTAATTTCAGATATCACATAATCAACTCAGCTGCAAATGTAAATAAAATAATATTTATATGTAAAATTTTATTCTATATATATACATATATACATATATATATATATATGTATATATATAACACATATATATATATATCTATATATACAAGATAAGATAGATACATGAATATAGATATTCTATTTAAGTAGAATAAAGAATAGAATAAGTAGATACCTTTTGAAATAATGATATTATTGCTATCTTATATATATAAAATTATTTTTGTAATATATGTAAAAGTTATATATGTGCTATATATTATATATGTAAACGTTATATTATATATGTGTTATATATTATATATGTAAACATTATATTATATATGTGTTATATATTATATACGTAAAAATAATGAATGTATAAGTTATATACAGTATGTAAAATTATGGGAAATGTGTCTTACTTTCTAAACAATACCAAATGCTTCAAATATGCCAGACATTAATAATTTAAAAGTGAGAAATTAGAATAAAATGGTAATTTACCTTATTATATCACAGTGAAGAGTGAAGATGTGGTGAGGTAATGAGTCTTCTGCTGCCAGTGAGATGTCCTGGGGACTTACATCAGGCTGGGGATCTTCTGAGGTGTCTCGGTGGACATGGATGCAATGAACATTTCAGACCTTTCTCCTGGTATGTTTGTGAGTCTGAAAACCACTAGTCAAATACTTGTACATCAGTCACTGACAGACCCCGCCTGCTCCCTCCTACAGCAACCTATCCCTAGACCACTCTGGTCCCTGTAGTCTGGACAGCATCATGGAGACAGACCTGAGATCAATCCCTGGTTGCATTCAGAGACATGTTTTGTTTGGGAAGTAGAATAAGCTTGTTGTTAGGTCATAGGATAAATCACTTAGCATGTATTTATTTTATTGGCTCTAAATAAAAATGTTTATTTCTGGATCTCTTAAATGAAATGATTGCATATTAGCAGTTATGTCACTTTGCACGACCTAATCATGAATCTGGCATCACCTAAATAAAATGATTCCTTGTTCGTGCTTATGTCTATGGCAGATCTACATGTTATAGTACCGGCACTGTAATTCGCATGTTTCATGCACTGGATTATGGTTTGTACACATGCCATATATTTGCAGAAATTTCTATACCTGTCTTATTCCTTTGCAAATATCCATAGACAGGAAAGATTATTATTTATTATTATGCTGTGCTTTTATAGCACCCTCATATTTCAGACATCAGCACTTACTACCATATAGGCAGTTATTGTGTTAACTCACTCTTCGACAGATTGATGTTGATAGATTGCTGGCACCATCCATTATTTTATTTGTAGCAGTTACATTTTCTATTATAACTTGTTAGGCTCAGTAGCTGTAACCAATCTAATATGGGTTTTGCATTTCTATATTTAGTTTGAGTCCTGGTGATTTTGTCACATAACTCAGTTATATGGACTGACTTGTGAATGGAGCTCAATAAGACTATTGTAGTGCGGTGTCCTGTATGGACACAGGCTGGAATGTTAGTGAGGATATGAAGCAGAATTCATCCCCCAGGGCGCAGATTGACATCTGTGTGTGTCTCTGTTAGCATCCACATAAGCTTTGGCTGCCTGCATTGCTATCTGTTTATATGGTTATCATTTTATTTTCTTTATAGGAAGTAATATTATATATAAACTAGCTATTGAACCCATTCTACGCCCGGGTGGTGAGCATTTATATTGGTATATGGTCTCCATCCTGGTATGCGCTGCTCCATCCTGCGCCCCCATCCTGTCATGTGCTGCTCCATCCTGCGCCCCCATTCTGACATGGGCTGCTCCCATCCTGCGCCCCCATTCTGACATGTGCTGTACCCATCCTGTGCCTCCATTCTGACATTTGCTGCTCCCATCCTGCGCCCCCATCCTGTCATGTGCTGCTCCCATCCTGCGCCCCCATTCTGTCATGTGCTGCTTCCATCCTGCACCCCTGTTCTGTCATGTGCTGCTGCCATCCTGCACCCCCGTTCCATCATGTGCTGCCCTATTCTGTCATGTGCTGCTCCCATCCTGCGCCCCGTTCTGTCATGTGCTGCTCCCATCCAGCGCCACCGTTCTTTAATTTGCTGCTCCCATCCATATGCCCCATACGCTGCTCCATAAAGGTTTATGGCTCCCATAAGATGCTCCATAGTATATGCCCCATACACTGCTCCATAAAGGTTTATAGCCCCCATAAGATGCTCCATAGTATATGCCCCGTACACTGCTGCTGCTTCAGGAATAGGCGCCTGCGCAGTCTGCGGTTTCCGGCACCATTTTCTTGAAGACACACTGAGGTTTCCAACAAAATGGCGCCAGAAAGTGTGGACTGCGCATGCGCCGATTGCGGGAGCAGGGAGAAATTCATGGCCCGGAGTCAGGGGGCCTAAAATTAAGGCATGAAGTACCACAGCGTAATGAGGGCAGGATCCTGTGCACACGCTACCTGATTCCATTCCTTTGCCATTTTCTTGGCCCTCCTGCTGCCGGAATCGGCGCCTACGCAGTCCGTCCTTTCTGGCGCCATTTTCTTGAAGACACACTGCGGTGTGTCTTCAAGAAAATGGCGCCGGAAAGCGCGGACTGCGCAGGCGCCGATTCCGGCAGCAGGACCAAGAAAATGGCGGCAGAAAGGAATCAGGTGGCGTAAGTAAAAAATTGCTGTGGCATGAAGTGCCCCAGCTTCATGTAACAGCAATTTGTTACTTGCGCCACCTGATTCCTTTCCTTTGCCATTTTCTTCATCCTCCTGCTCCCAGGATCGGCGCCTGCGCAGTCCGCGCTTTCTGGCGCCATTTTCTTGAAGACACACTGCAGTGTGTCTTCAAGAAAACGGTGCCGGAAAGTGTGGACTTCGCAGGCACCGATTCCGGCAGCAGGAGGACGAAGAAAATGGCAAAGGAATGGCGTAAGTAACAAATTGCTGTGGCATGAAGTGCCACAGCATAATCAGGGCGCAAATATGTGCACGGTGTCCCCCTGCTCCCGACCCCCTGCTCTCGGCAGTCCGAGCCTTCCGGCGCCATTTTTTTTTCTGACACTCTATAATGTAACGCTAGGAGCGTCGCGCCTGCGCAGTCTATAAAACTTTGGACAGAGTGACGCTCCCAGCGTTATATTATAGATCAGGCAGGGCTGCAATGTAATCCTTACACCCCATTCACATATCTGTGAACACATACCTGTTACATTAATGTATTCTAATACTTTAACTGTAAAGCACTGCTGAATATGTTGGCGCTATTATATAAATAAAGATTATTATTGTTATGGGTACATTCAGACATTGCTAATTTTTTGCTGAATGGTGGTGCACCTTAAAGAAAATGGCAGCATGTCCAAGATTGATCAAATTTGCAGTCCAAATTCACACTAAGTAGGTCCATGATGTAATGGACAGCACATGATGCCATCCTTATAGCATCCATGTGCTGTCCAGTGAATTGCAGGGACATGTGATTGAGGCTTTATTTGGATTATGAGTTAAAGGATTTTTTACTTTTATAGGATCGGGTCGGGTTTCACGAAACCCGACTTTCTCAAAAGTCGGGTCGAGTGAAATAGGCCGATCCTATAGAAAAGTCAGGGTCGGGGTCGGCCGAAACACGAAACCCAATGCAGTGCAATGGGATACTATGGTTCCCAGGGTCTGAAGGAGAGGAAACTCTATTAGGTATATACTCACCCTCGGACGTGCCCTGCTTCTTTCCAGCAGCCTTCCTTCCTAAGAATCAGCGCTTGAAGGACCTTCGGTGACTTCGCAGCTTGTGATTGGTCGCGTGAGTGGTCACATGGGCGGTCGCGCGACCAATCACAAGCCGCGACGTCATCTAAGGTCCTTCACGCGCTGATTCTAAGGAAGGAAGGCTGCCGGTTAGTACCAGGTCGCGTCAGAGGGTAAGTATAGCAATATTTTTTATTTTAATTCTTTATTTTACACTTAAATATGGATTCCGATACCGATTTCCGATATTGCAAACATATCGGAACTCGGTATCGGAATTCCGATACCAGATTCAGAAGATCGCCGACCTCATGGCCGACCCCACACAGGGGTCGGGTCGGGTTTCATGAAACCCGACTTTGCCAAAAGTCGGCGACTTCTGAAAATGGCCGACCCGTTTCGATCAACCCTACTGATAACCTATCTGTATCAATATAAGATCAATGGAAGTCCAACAACCAGCACCACCACTGATCAGCTGTCATCACGTCTCACAATGGCTGGATTTTAGCTGCGTAAGGAGCAGATCACCACAGCTCCATAGTCGTATAGTGGTCACTGTTTGGTACTATCCTAATAGAGGAAACTCTATTAGGTATATACTCACCCTCGGACGTGCCCTGCTTCTTTCCGGCAGCCTTCCTTCCTAAGAATCAGCGCTTGAAGGACCTTCGGTGACGTCGCAGCTTGTGATTGGTCGCGTGAGTGGTCACATGGGCGGTCGCGTGACCAATCACAAGCCGCGACGTCATCTAAGGTACTTCACGCGCTGATTCTAAGGAAGGAAGGCTGCCGGTTAGTACCAGGGCGCGTCAGAGGGTAAGTATAGCAATATTTTTTATTTTAATTCTTTATTTTACACTTAAATATGGATTCCGATACCGATTTCCGATATTGCAAACATATCGGAACTCGGTATCGGAATTCCGATACCAGATTCAGAAGATCGCCGACCTCATGGCCGACCCCACACGGGGGTCGGGTCGGGTTTCATGAAACCCGACTTTGCCAAAAGTCGGCGACTTCTGAAAATGGCCGACCCGTTTCGATCAACCCTACTGATAACCTATCTGTATCAATATAAGATCAATGGAAGTCCAACAACCAGCACCACCACTGATCAGCTGTCATCACGTCTCACAATGGCTGGATTTTAGCTGTGTACGGAGCAGATCACCACAGCTCCATAGTCGTATAGTGGTCACTGTTTGGTACTATCCTGGATCTCCTCATACCTTTCCAACTGCACATTCAGCATCTCCCACTCCCACACTACCTCCTCATCCCACCCTCTCTCTGTTGGAGTTCCATGGATTCCAGAACCACCTGTATGCAGATAACACTCAGATCTACCTATCTGGCCCAGACGTCACCTCTCTGCTGTACAGAATCCCGGAGTGTCTATCAGCCATATGCTCCTTCTTCTCCTCTCGCTTCCTCAAGCTCAATGTGGACAAATCTGAACCCATCATCTTTCCTCCATCTCATAGATCTTCCTTACCTGACCAATCTATCGCAATTAACAACATCACGCTTTCCCCGGTACCGGAAGTCCGCTGCCTCAGAGTAACCCTTGACTCTGCCCTGTCCTTCAAACCACACATCCAAGCTCTTTCCACCTCCTGTCACCTCCAGCTCAAAAATATCTCCAGAATCTGTCCTTTCCTCAACCGTCACTCTACTAAAATGCTTGTGCATGCCCTCATCATATCCCACCTTGACTACTGCAACATCCCTTTCTGTGGCCTCTCTGCTAACACCCTTTCACCTCTCCAGTCCATCCTTAACACTGCTGCTTGACTAATTCATCTCTCTCCTCGCTACTCCTCCGCTTCCCCCCTCTGCAAATAACTTCACTGGCTCCCATTCCCTCAGCGTATCCAGTTCAAATTACTAATACTAACCTTCAAAAACATCCACAACCTGTCTCCTCCAGATATCTCTGAACTAATCTCCCGATATCTTCCCTCACGTAATCTCTGGTCCTCCCAAGACCTCCTTTTCTCCTCCACACTTATTCGCTCCTCATCCAATCACCTCCAAGACTTCTCTCGAATATCCCCCATTCTCTGGAATTCTTTGCCCCAACACGTCCGACTATCAACCACATTCGGATCCTTCAGACGGAACCTGAAAACCCATCTCTTCAGGAAAGCCTACAGCCTGCACTGACCCCGCTGCCTCCTCATCACTACCGAAGCTACCGCCTCACCAACACCAGAGCTCCTGCAACCCTCAGCCTACTGGCTCCTTCCCCATAATCCTGTAGAAGGTAAGCCCGCAAGGGCAGGGTCCTCGCCCCTCTGTATCAGTCTGTCATTGTTAGTTTGTTTACTGTAAGTGATATCTGTAACTTGTATGTTACCCCTTCTGATGTACAGCACCATGGAATCAATGGTGCTATATAAATAAATAAATAATAATAATAATAATCTATAGACATATCTACAGATAGATATATCCATAGATAGGCCGATGTTGATTAATGAACATAAAGAAAAAAACAGGAAAAAAAATGGCGTGGGCTCCCGTGCAATTTTCTGCGCCAGAGGGGGAAAGCCGACGGCCGGGTAGTAGTGTAGTATGCATGTTGTACAGTACAGACCAAAAATTTGGACACACCTTCTCATTTAAAGATTTTTCTGTGTTTTCATGACTATGAAATTTGTACATTCACACTGAAGGCATCAAAACTATGAATTAGCGCCTGTGGAATTATATACTTAACAAAAAAGTGTGAAACAACTGAAAATATGTCTTATATTCTATGTTCTTCAAAGTAGCCACCTTTTGCTTTGATGACTGTTTGCACACTCTTGGCATTCTCTTGATGAGCTTCAAGAGGTAGTCACCAGAAATGGTCTTCCAACAATCTTGAAGGAGTTCCCAGAGATGCTTAGCACTTGTAGGCCCTTTTGCCTTCACTCTGCTGTCCAGCTCACCCCAAGCCATCTGGGTTCAGGTCTGGTGACTGTGGAGGCCAGGTCATCTGACGTAGGCACCCTATCACTCTCTTTCTTGGTCAATTAGCCATTACACAGCCTGGAGGTGTGTTTGGGGTCATTGTCCTGTTGAAAAATAAATGATGGTCCAACTAAATGCAAACCTAATGGAATACCATGCCGCTGCAAGATGCTGTTGTTGCCATGCTGGTTCAGTATGCCTATCCCCAACAGTGTCACCAGCAAAGCACCCCCACACCATCCTCCTCCATGCTTCACGGTGGGAACCAGGCATGTAGAGTCAATCTGTTCTTCTTTTCTGTGTCTCACAAAAACCAAATCAGCTGAGAGACATAGCTCTCAGTAATCTTCAGTAACAAGGTTTAACTCCTGCCCTGCTGGCACAAGACCACCAGGTCAGAATTTGGGAGAAGAGCTTCTGTTCATCGTATGTGAACGAGGCCCAGAGCGCTGCGGTTCTCTGTAACCTCTCTGTCGTGGTAGCCCCGTGACAGTACCCCCCCTTCTACGAGGGACCTCCGGAACCTCAGGACCAGGTTTCTCAGGATGAGCTGAATGAAATGCCCGGACTAACCTAACCGCATGGACATCGGTTGCAGGTACCCACATCCTCTCCTCAGGACCTTACCCTTTCCAATGTATAAGATACTGTAGAGACCGGCAAACAAATTGAGAATCCATGACCCTGGCTATCTGGAACTCGAGATTTCCATCAACAAGGACTGGAGAGGGAGGTAAAGGTGATGGATTAGGTGATGCCTCAAACCTCTTAAGGATCGATGAAAAACATTATGAATCCTAAACGACTGAGGTAAAGCCAGCCGAAATGCAACAGGATTGACGACGGCCACAATCCTATAAGGGCCAATAAACCTAGGGCCTAATTTCCACGAGGGAACTCTCAGTTTAATATTCTTTGAGGACAACCAAACCCAATCACCCACACATAGGTCCAGACCTTTCATACGTCTCCGATCAGCCGCATTCTTATATCTGGAACTCATCCTCTTTAACTTATCAAGAACCCCTTGCCATATGGACGTGATGGACGAAGAAAACCTCTCCTCTTCAGGCACCCCCAAGGAATCCTTCCTATTAAATGAACTGAATTAAGGATGAAAACCATATGCCTTGAAAAACGGGGACTTACCAGTGGACTCATGAGTACGGTTGTTTATGCAAACTCTGCCAATGGTAAGTACTTTATCCAGTCCTCTTGATTTTCTGAAATGAAACACCCGAGATAAGTTTCAAGATTTTGATTTACACGTTCTGTTTGACCATTAGATTGAGGATGAAAAGCTGAAGAAAACGACAAATGAATCCCCAGCTGGCTGCAAAAAGCCCTCCAAAACTTAGAAATAAACTGCACCCCACGGCCTGACACAATATCTGAAGGAACACCATGTAATCTCACAAACTCCTTAATAAAGATCTGTGCCAGAGTCTTGGCATTAGGTAACGCGGGAAGGGTAATAAAATGTGACATCTTGCTAAATCTGACAACTACGACTAAAATAACTGTATTACCCTCAGAAACCGGTAAGTCAGTGATGAAGTCTATTGACAAATGGGTCCAAATGGGTCCAAGGTCTACTGGGAATCTCCAGAGGTTGGAGAGACCCAGATGGGCGAGTACGAGGGGTCTTGGAACACGCACACGCAGGCAGCGACATATTCCTGTACATCATGATTTACCTCAGACCACCAAAAACGCTGAGTGAGAAGGTCCATAGTAACTTTACTTCCAGGGTATCCGGCCAGGACCTAATCATGATGTTCATTAATGACCCTAAGACGAAGATTAGGAGGAACATAAAGTTTACCTAAAGGACAGGCTGTTGGGGCGTCCCCCTGCGCCTCTAGGACCTCTCTCTCAAGATCCAAATTAATTGCGGCAACAATTACACCCTTCTGAAGTATAGGACCTGGCTCACAATTATCCCCACCCCCTGGAAAACAACGGGATAACGCATCAGCCTTGACATTCTTGCTTCCTGGCCTATACGTAATGTAGAAATTGAACCTGGCAAAAAACAGAGACCACCTAGCTTGCCTAGGTGTGAGACACTTCGCAGATTCTAGATACAACTGATTCTTGTGATCTGTGATCACCATGACTGGGTGAAGTGCTCCCTCCAAAAAATGGCGCCATTCCTCAAATGCCCATTTAATTGCCAACAGCTCCCTGTTACCAATATCATAATTCCTCTCAGTAGGCGATAATTTTTTTCGAGAAAAATGCACATGGATACCACCTACTCGGAGAAATCCCCTGAGACAATACAGCTCCCACTCCCACCTCAGAGGCATCCACCTCTACCACAAATGGCTGCATGATGTCAGGCTGTATTAGTATGGGTGCAGTGGAAAATCACTTCTTCAAAGTCTCAAAAGCCTGACAGGCCGTACTGGACCAGGCAGAGAAGTCCGTGCCTCTATTGGTCATGTCTGTTAAAGGTTTGGCTACTACTGAAAAGTTAATAAATTTGCGATAGTAGTTTGCAAAACCTAAAAACCTCTGTAAGGCCTTAAGGTCCTCAGGACGCTCCCACTCCAAGACAGCCTTGACCTTAGCCAGATCCATACAAACTCCTGTGGAGAATAAGAAATAACCCAAAAGCAGAATCTCTTTGACCGCGAACATGCATTTCTCAAGTTTGGCAAACAGTTTATTGTCCCTGAGTACCTGAAGGACATGCTGTACATAATCCTGATGGGACTCGAGGTCAGGGGAATAAATTAAGATGTCATCGAGATATACCACCACAAATCTACCTATTAGGTGACTAAGTATATGATTGACAAAGTGTTGAAACACAGCAGGAGCATTACTTAACCCAAAAAGGCATAACCAAGTTCTCGTAATGTCCCTCTGGAGTATTAAACACCGTCTTCCATTCATCCCCCTCCTTCATCCGAATTAGATTATATGCCCCCCCCCCCCAAGATCTAATTTGGAGAACCATTTAGCCCCCACAATTTGATTAAAGACGTCTGGAAAAAGAGGAAGCGGGAAAGAATCCTGGACCGTAATTTGGTTTAATTCACGGAAGTCTAAGCATGGGCGTAAGCCCCCGTCCTTCTTCTTTACAAAGAAGAACCTGGCAGCAATGGGTGATGATGAGAGTCTGATATGACCCTTGGCCAGACTCTCCGTGATATAGTCCTTCATGGCCTGTCTCTCTGGGGCAGAGATATTGTATAGCCTACTCTTAGGCAGTTTAGCACCAGGAATGAGACGTATGGTGCAATCATAAGGGCGGTGTGGAGGTAGCTCTTGACTCCCCTCCTCAGAGAATACATCCTCAAAATCTGAGATGAACTCTGGCATAACCTGAGAACTCAACCCGGCCAGCCGAGTGCCCAGGCAATGTTCCTGACAAAACTCGCTCCATCTAGTAATCTCCCGTGTCTGCCAGTCTAACACCGGGTTATGTAACGTGAGCCATGGTAAACCGAGAACTACAGGCGACAGCATACCCCCCAACACATAACAATCTATTGACTTAGAGTGCAATGCCCCTATTTGTAGGCTCACCCCACGGACGATCTGAGTGAAAGTCCCCTGGCTCAAAGGTGCAGAATCAATAGCAATTAGAGGTATGGGTCTAGACAACTCTTGAGTTTTAAGCCCATGTACCTGAACAAACCCAGCATCAATTAAATTAATCCAAGATGAATCTCGGCTGGTAGGAAAAATTGTGGTTTACCTAAGGAGGAAACTAGTACACCCGAGTTGCCAACCTCCCCGCAAACCGGGCTCAATAGTTTTCCAGCGGTTGTCTTTTAGAAGGACACACATTCACATAATGACCCCTTCTGCCACAAAAAAACATGCACCTTCCATACGCCGTACTACTGCAGCCCCCTTAGAACGAGAAGCGCCACTCAACTGCATAGGTTCTCCTAGAGTCTCAGATTCTGGTGAGTCCAAATCTGAATTACCCTTGAATAGCGGCGATTCATTAAGTCTCTGGCACAGGCGGTGGTCCACATGGATCGCAAGAGACATAGCTGCCTCCAGTGTGGTTGGTGTCTCCTGTAGGGCGAAGGCATCTTTTAATTTATCAGATAGACCCTAATAAAATTGACTGCGGAGTGCAGGTCCATTCCACATTGTGTCAGTAGCCCAACTCCGAAACTCAGAGCAGTACTCCTCTACTGGCCGGTCTCCCTGTGTAAGAAGGCGTATTGTGGACTCAGGGAGGGAGACACAGTCAGGATCATCATACACTTGACCTAAAGCTCAAAAAAACTCCTCCACAGTCCGTAGCGGCAAAGCATCAGCGGGAAGTGAAAAAGCCCAGGCCTGAGGGTCACCTTGTATGAGCGATACTACAATTCCAACCCTCTGTTCCTTTGAACCTGAAGTGTGAGGACACAACCTAAAATACAAATTACAGGCCTCCCTGAATGTAACAAATTTGTCGCGCCCCCCAGAGAACCTGTCAGGTAACGCAATTTTAGGTTCCAGCGAAGCTTGTGGAGGTGTAGCAACCCCTGCATTGGCCACTGGAGTGCGCTGTACAACCGCCGAGCGGAGGTCAGCAACCTCTAGACTGAGTTGTTGCAATTGTCCAGCTAAAGCAGCAATGGGGTCCATATTGGACCAAGAAAATATTTAAGGTCAGTGATACTGTCACGCAATTAACGGCGATAAAGGGGCAGGACGGCGTACTGGGACCCGCACCTGTCCCTGCCACTATAATGGGGCCCTGTCTTTCCCTTATCTCAGGGGTACCTATATTGGTTAGGAGGCCTGAGCCGCCAGCATATCCCTGTCTCCTGTGCAGGCCCTATCAGTGGCCCCCTCTTCCCCCAAGGGAGGTGGACTGCACCAGTGTATAAATTCGACAATTAAACAGGGTATACAGACAAGGTAACTAAAAGTCTCAAATTCACCAAATGCTCACACAACCACAGAGGAAACACAGAGAAGGGAAGAGAAGGAAACCACTAGGAAGAAAAACAGGTTTAACATGCAACCAAAACAGCAGACAAAAATCTCTTTAAATAAACCTCCAAGCTCCTAATACCACGCTCCTTCTCACTCCAAGCCAGGCAACAGAACTGATCACTGACAATAGTTGTGGACAAAGCTGAGTCTATATAGAAGCGGAGATTACAAAAACCAAATCAAGTGAGAGACATAGCTCTCAGTAATCTTCAGTAACAAGGTTTAACTTATGCCCTGCTGGCAGAAGACAGCCAGGTTAGAATTCAGGAGAAGAGCTTCTGTTCATCGTGTGTGAACGAGGCCCAGAGTGCTGCGATTCTCTGGAATCTCTCTGTCGCGGTAGCCCCATGACACATTCCTTGTGTTCTTTCACCCAAACAAGTCTCTTCTGCGTGTTGCCTGTCCTTAGCAGTGGTTTCCTAGCAGCTATTTTACCATGAAGGCCTGCTGCACAAAGTCTCCTCTTAACAGTTGTTGTAGAGATGTTTCTGCTGATAGAACTTTATGTGGCATTGAACTGGTCTCTAATCTGAGCTGCTGTTAACCTGCAATTATTTTGTTTCTGGTGACTCGGATAAACTTATCTTCAGAAGCAGAGGTGACTCTTGGTTTTCTTTCCTGGGGCGATCCTCATGTGAGCCAGTTTCTTTGTAGCGCTTGATGGTTGTTGCCACTGCACTTGGGGACACTTTCAAAGTTTCCCCAATTCTTCGGACTTACTGACCTTAAATTCTTAAAGTAATGATGGCCACTCATTTTCCTTTACTTAGCTGCTTTTTTCTTGCCATAATACAAATTCTAACAGTCTATTCAGTAGAACTATCAGCTGTGTATCCATCAGACTTCTGCAAAACACAACTGATGGTCCCAACACCATTTGTAAGGCAAGATTTGTAAGTCTGTATGATCATGTTCACACACCACCAAGAAACCTGAAGACACAAAAGAGAATAGTAAAACCAAAAACACTCAGTTTGAAAAAATGTTGCAGTAATCCGCAAGTGCTAGTAAAAGATGTAAAAAACAGGGTATTTGGTTGATACGTTTTTTGCAAAAAATGTATACTAAGCTGCTCTACCAATCTTCACGGTATACCCTTATCAGAGCAGTCCTAACTAATGTATGCAATCCCTATCTGATGTATTTAAAAACCTGATCATCTGTATATAACCTGTGTGAACAGGGTTCAGAGAGGAAAAATCCATGTGTGCATACAGGGTAGAACAGCTTTTGTGCAGATAGCCCAAGAGGAGTGGTGGAACTCCCCAGTCTTGTAGACACAAGAGAACAATTATGGAAACAGGAACACATGGGCTACTTGCACAGTGAACAAGTCTGTATGATCATGTTCACACACCACCAGTTTGGTACTATCCTAATAGAGGAAACTCTATTAGGTATATACTCACCCTCGGACGTGCCCTGCTTCTTTCCGGCAGCCTTCCTTCCTAAGAATCAGCGCTTGAAGGACCTTCGGTGACGTCGCAGCTTGTGATTGGTCGCGTGAGTGGTCACATGGGCGGTCGCGTGACCAATCACAAGCCGCGACGTCATCTAAGGTACTTCACGCGCTGATTCTAAGGAAGGAAGGCTGCCGGTTAGTACCAGGGCGCGTCAGAGGGTAAGTATAGCAATATTTTTTATTTTAATTCTTTATTTTACACTTAAATATGGATTCCGATACCGATTTCCGATATTGCAAACATATCGGAACTCGGTATCGGAATTCCGATACCAGATTCAGAAGATCGCCGACCTCATGGCCGACCCCACACGGGGGTCGGGTCGGGTTTCATGAAACCCGACTTTGCCAAAAGTCGGCGACTTCTGAAAATGGCCGACCCGTTTCGATCAACCCTACTGATAACCTATCTGTATCAATATAAGATCAATGGAAGTCCAACAACCAGCACCACCACTGATCAGCTGTCATCACGTCTCACAATGGCTGGATTTTAGCTGTGTACGGAGCAGATCACCACAGCTCCATAGTCGTATAGTGGTCACTGTTTGGTACTATCCTGGATCTCCTCATACCTTTCCAACTGCACATTCAGCATCTCCCACTCCCACACTACCTCCTCATCCCACCCTCTCTCTGTTGGAGTTCCATGGATTCCAGTACCACCTGTATGCAGATAACACTCAGATCTACCTATCTGGCCCAGACGTCACCTCTCTGCTGTACAGAATCCCGGAGTGTCTATCAGCCATATGCTCCTTCTTCTCCTCTCGCTTCCTCAAGCTCAATGTGGACAAATCTGAACCCATCATCTTTCCTCCATCTCATAGATCTTCCTTACCTGACCAATCTATCGCAATTAACAACATCACGCTTTCCCCGGTACCGGAAGTCCGCTGCCTCAGAGTAACCCTTGACTCTGCCCTGTCCTTCAAACCACACATCCAAGCTCTTTCCACCTCCTGTCACCTCCAGCTCAAAAATATCTCCAGAATCTGTCCTTTCCTCAACCGTCACTCTACTAAAATGCTTGTGCATGCCCTCATCATATCCCACCTTGACTACTGCAACATCCCTTTCTGTGGCCTCTCTGCTAACACCCTTTCACCTCTCCAGTCCATCCTTAACACTGCTGCTTGACTAATTCATCTCTCTCCTCGCTACTCCTCCGCTTCCCCCCTCTGCAAATAACTTCACTGGCTCCCATTCCCTCAGCGTATCCAGTTCAAATTACTAATACTAACCTTCAAAAACATCCACAACCTGTCTCCTCCAGATATCTCTGAACTAATCTCCCGATATCTTCCCTCACGTAATCTCTGGTCCTCCCAAGACCTCCTTTTCTCCTCCACACTTATTCGCTCCTCATCCAATCACCTCCAAGACTTCTCTCGAATATCCCCCATTCTCTGGAATTCTTTGCCCCAACACGTCCGACTATCAACCACATTCGGATCCTTCAGACGGAACCTGAAAACCCATCTCTTCAGGAAAGCCTACAGCCTGCACTGACCCCGCTGCCTCCTCATCACTACCGAAGCTACCGCCTCACCAACACCAGAGCTCCTGCAACCCTCAGCCTACTGGCTCCTTCCCCATAATCCTGTAGAAGGTAAGCCCGCAAGGGCAGGGTCCTCGCCCCTCTGTATCAGTCTGTCATTGTTAGTTTGTTTACTGTAAGTGATATCTGTAACTTGTATGTTACCCCTTCTGATGTACAGCACCATGGAATCAATGGTGCTATATAAATAAATAAATAACAATAATAATAATCTATAGACATATCTACAGATAGATATATCCATAGATAGGCCGATGTTGATTAATGAACATAAAGAAAAAAACAGGAAAAAAAATGGCGTGGGCTCCCGTGCAATTTTCTGCGCCAGAGGGGGAAAGCCGACGGCCGGGTAGTAGTGTAGTATGCATGTTGTACAGTACAGACCAAAAATTTGGACACACCTTCTCATTTAAAGATTTTTCTGTGTTTTCATGACTATGAAATTTGTACATTCACACTGAAGGCATCAAAACTATGAATTAGCGCCTGTGGAATTATATACTTAACAAAAAAGTGTGAAACAACTGAAAATATGTCTTATATTCTATGTTCTTCAAAGTAGCCACCTTTTGCTTTGATGACTGTTTGCACACTCTTGGCATTCTCTTGATGAGCTTCAAGAGGTAGTCACCAGAAATGGTCTTCCAACAATCTTGAAGGAGTTCCCAGAGATGCTTAGCACTTGTAGGCCCTTTTGCCTTCACTCTGCTGTCCAGCTCACCCCAAGCCATCTGGGTTCAGGTCTGGTGACTGTGGAGGCCAGGTCATCTGACGTAGGCACCCTATCACTCTCTTTCTTGGTCAATTAGCCATTACACAGCCTGGAGGTGTGTTTGGGGTCATTGTCCTGTTGAAAAATAAATGATGGTCCAACTAAATGCAAACCTAATGGAATACCATGCCGCTGCAAGATGCTGTTGTTGCCATGCTGGTTCAGTATGCCTATCCCCAACAGTGTCACCAGCAAAGCACCCCCACACCATCCTCCTCCATGCTTCACGGTGGGAACCAGGCATGTAGAGTCAATCTGTTCTTCTTTTCTGTGTCTCACAAAAACCAAATCAGCTGAGAGACATAGCTCTCAGTAATCTTCAGTAACAAGGTTTAACTCCTGCCCTGCTGGCACAAGACCACCAGGTCAGAATTTGGGAGAAGAGCTTCTGTTCATCGTATGTGAACGAGGCCCAGAGCGCTGCGGTTCTCTGTAACCTCTCTGTCGTGGTAGCCCCGTGACAGTACCCCCCCTTCTACGAGGGACCTCCGGAACCTCAGGACCAGGTTTCTCAGGATGAGCTGAATGAAATGCCCGGACTAACCTAACCGCATGGACATCGGTTGCAGGTACCCACATCCTCTCCTCAGGACCTTACCCTTTCCAATGTATAAGATACTGTAGAGACCGGCAAACAAATTGAGAATCCATGACCCTGGCTATCTGGAACTCGAGATTTCCATCAACAAGGACTGGAGAGGGAGGTAAAGGTGATGGATTAGGTGATGCCTCAAACCTCTTAAGGATCGATGAAAAACATTATGAATCCTAAACGACTGAGGTAAAGCCAGCCGAAATGCAACAGGATTGACGACGGCCACAATCCTATAAGGGCCAATAAACTTAGGGCCTAATTTCCACGAGGGAACTCTCAGTTTAATATTCTTTGAGGACAACCAAACCCAATCACCCACACATAGGTCCAGACCTTTCATACGTCTCCGATCAGCCGCATTCTTATATCTGGAACTCATCCTCTTTAACTTATCAAGAACCCCTTGCCATATGGACGTGATGGACGAAGAAAACCTCTCCTCTTCAGGCACCCCCAAGGAATCCTTCCTATTAAATGAACTGAATTAAGGATGAAAACCATATGCCTTGAAAAACGGGGACTTACCAGTGGACTCATGAGTACGGTTGTTTATGCAAACTCTGCCAATGGTAAGTACTTTATCCAGTCCTCTTGATTTTCTGAAATGAAACACCCGAGATAAGTTTCAAGATTTTGATTTACACGTTCTGTTTGACCATTAGATTGAGGATGAAAAGCTGAAGAAAACGACAAATGAATCCCCAGCTGGCTGCAAAAAGCCCTCCAAAACTTAGAAATAAACTGCACCCCACGGCCTGACACAATATCTGAAGGAACACCATGTAATCTCACAAACTCCTTAATAAAGATCTGTGCCAGAGTCTTGGCATTAGGTAACGCGGGAAGGGTAATAAAATGTGACATCTTGCTAAATCTGACAACTACGACTAAAATAACTGTATTACCCTCAGAAACCGGTAAGTCAGTGATGAAGTCTATTGACAAATGGGTCCAAATGGGTCCAAGGTCTACTGGGAATCTCCAGAGGTTGGAGAGACCCAGATGGGCGAGTACGAGGGGTCTTGGAACACGCACACGCAGGCAGCGACATATTCCTGTACATCATGATTTACCTCAGACCACCAAAAACGCTGAGTGAGAAGGTCCATAGTAACTTTACTTCCAGGGTATCCGGCCAGGACCTAATCATGATGTTCATTAATGACCCTAAGACGAAGATTAGGAGGAACATAAAGTTTACCTAAAGGACAGGCTGTTGGGGCGTCCCCCTGCGCCTCTAGGACCTCTCTCTCAAGATCCAAATTAATTGCGGCAACAATTACACCCTTCTGAAGTATAGGACCTGGCTCACAATTATCCCCACCCCCTGGAAAACAACGGGATAACGCATCAGCCTTGACATTCTTGCTTCCTGGCCTATACGTAATGTAGAAATTGAACCTGGCAAAAAACAGAGACCACCTAGCTTGCCTAGGTGTGAGACACTTCGCAGATTCTAGATACAACTGATTCTTGTGATCTGTGATCACCATGACTGGGTGAAGTGCTCCCTCCAAAAAATGGCGCCATTCCTCAAATGCCCATTTAATTGCCAACAGCTCCCTGTTACCAATATCATAATTCCTCTCAGTAGGCGATAATTTTTTTCGAGAAAAATGCACATGGATACCACCTACTCGGAGAAATCCCCTGAGACAATACAGCTCCCACTCCCACCTCAGAGGCATCCACCTCTACCACAAATGGCTGCATGATGTCAGGCTGTATTAGTATGGGTGCAGTGGAAAATCACTTCTTCAAAGTCTCAAAAGCCTGACAGGCCGTACTGGACCAGGCAGAGAAGTCCGTGCCTCTATTGGTCATGTCTGTTAAAGGTTTGGCTACTACTGAAAAGTTAATAAATTTGCGATAGTAGTTTGCAAAACCTAAAAACCTCTGTAAGGCCTTAAGGTCCTCAGGACGCTCCCACTCCAAGACAGCCTTGACCTTAGCCAGATCCATACAAACTCCTGTGGAGAATAAGAAATAACCCAAAAGCAGAATCTCTTTGACCGCGAACATGCATTTCTCAAGTTTGGCAAACAGTTTATTGTCCCTGAGTACCTGAAGGACATGCTGTACATAATCCTGATGGGACTCGAGGTCAGGGGAATAAATTAAGATGTCATCGAGATATACCACCACAAATCTACCTATTAGGTGACTAAGTATATGATTGACAAAGTGTTGAAACACAGCAGGAGCATTACTTAACCCAAAAAGGCATAACCAAGTTCTCGTAATGTCCCTCTGGAGTATTAAACACCGTCTTCCATTCATCCCCCTCCTTCATCCGAATTAGATTATATGCCCCCCCCCCCCAAGATCTAATTTGGAGAACCATTTAGCCCCCACAATTTGATTAAAGACGTCTGGAAAAAGAGGAAGCGGGAAAGAATCCTGGACCGTAATTTGGTTTAATTCACGGAAGTCTAAGCATGGGCGTAAGCCCCCGTCCTTCTTCTTTACAAAGAAGAACCTGGCAGCAATGGGTGATGATGAGAGTCTGATATGACCCTTGGCCAGACTCTCCGTGATATAGTCCTTCATGGCCTGTCTCTCTGGGGCAGAGATATTGTATAGCCTACTCTTAGGCAGTTTAGCACCAGGAATGAGACGTATGGTGCAATCATAAGGGCGGTGTGGAGGTAGCTCTTGACTCCCCTCCTCAGAGAATACATCCTCAAAATCTGAGATGAACTCTGGCATAACCTGAGAACTCAACCCGGCCAGCCGAGTGCCCAGGCAATGTTCCTGACAAAACTCGCTCCATCTAGTAATCTCCCGTGTCTGCCAGTCTAACACCGGGTTATGTAACGTGAGCCATGGTAAACCGAGAACTACAGGCGACAGCATACCCCCCAACACATAACAATCTATTGACTTAGAGTGCAATGCCCCTATTTGTAGGCTCACCCCACGGACGATCTGAGTGAAAGTCCCCTGGCTCAAAGGTGCAGAATCAATAGCAATTAGAGGTATGGGTCTAGACAACTCTTGAGTTTTAAGCCCATGTACCTGAACAAACCCAGCATCAATTAAATTAATCCAAGATGAATCTCGGCTGGTAGGAAAAATTGTGGTTTACCTAAGGAGGAAACTAGTACACCCGAGTTGCCAACCTCCCCGCAAACCGGGCTCAATAGTTTTCCAGCGGTTGTCTTTTAGAAGGACACACATTCACATAATGACCCCTTCTGCCACAAAAAAACATGCACCTTCCATACACCGTACTACTGCAGCCCCCTTAGAACGAGAAGCGCCACTCAACTGCATAGGTTCTCCTAGAGTCTCAGATTCTGGTGAGTCCAAATCTGAATTACCCTTGAATAGCGGCGATTCATTAAGTCTCTGGCACAGGCGGTGGTCCACATGGATCGCAAGAGACATAGCTGCCTCCAGTGTGGTTGGTGTCTCCTGTAGGGCGAAGGCATCTTTTAATTTATCAGATAGACCCTAATAAAATTGACTGCGGAGTGCAGGTCCATTCCACATTGTGTCAGTAGCCCAACTCCGAAACTCAGAGCAGTACTCCTCTACTGGCCGGTCTCCCTGTGTAAGAAGGCGTATTGTGGACTCAGGGAGGGAGACACAGTCAGGATCATCATACACTTGACCTAAAGCTCAAAAAAACTCCTCCACAGTCCGTAGCGGCAAAGCATCAGCGGGAAGTGAAAAAGCCCAGGCCTGAGGGTCACCTTGTATGAGCGATACTACAATTCCAACCCTCTGTTCCTTTGAACCTGAAGTGTGAGGACACAACCTAAAATACAAATTACAGGCCTCCCTGAATGTAACAAATTTGTCGCGCCCCCCAGAGAACCTGTCAGGTAACGCAATTTTAGGTTCCAGCGAAGCTTGTGGAGGTGTAGCAACCCCTGCATTGGCCACTGGAGTGCGCTGTACAACCGCCGAGCGGAGGTCAGCAACCTCTAGACTGAGTTGTTGCAATTGTCCAGCTAAAGCAGCAATGGGGTCCATATTGGACCAAGAAAATATTTAAGGTCAGTGATACTGTCACGCAATTAACGGCGATAAAGGGGCAGGACGGCGTACTGGGACCCGCACCTGTCCCTGCCACTATAATGGGGCCCTGTCTTTCCCTTATCTCAGGGGTACCTATATTGGTTAGGAGGCCTGAGCCGCCAGCATATCCCTGTCTCCTGTGCAGGCCCTATCAGTGGCCCCCTCTTCCCCCAAGGGAGGTGGACTGCACCAGTGTATAAATTCGACAATTAAACAGGGTATACAGACAAGGTAACTAAAAGTCTCAAATTCACCAAATGCTCACACAACCACAGAGGAAACACAGAGAAGGGAAGAGAAGGAAACCACTAGGAAGGAAAACAGGTTTAACATGCAACCAAAACAGCAGACAAAAATCTCTTTAAATAAACCTCCAAGCTCCTAATACCACGCTCCTTCTCACTCCAAGCCAGGCAACAGAACTGATCACTGACAATAGTTGTGGACAAAGCTGAGTCTATATAGAAGCGGAGATTACAAAAACCAAATCAAGTGAGAGACATAGCTCTCAGTAATCTTCAGTAACAAGGTTTAACTTATGCCCTGCTGGCAGAAGACAGCCAGGTTAGAATTCAGGAGAAGAGCTTCTGTTCATCGTGTGTGAACGAGGCCCAGAGTGCTGCGATTCTCTGGAATCTCTCTGTCGCGGTAGCCCCATGACACATTCCTTGTGTTCTTTCACCCAAACAAGTCTCTTCTGCGTGTTGCCTGTCCTTAGCAGTGGTTTCCTAGCAGCTATTTTACCATGAAGGCCTGCTGCACAAAGTCTCCTCTTAACAGTTGTTGTAGAGATGTTTCTGCTGATAGAACTTTATGTGGCATTGAACTGGTCTCTAATCTGAGCTGCTGTTAACCTGCAATTATTTTGTTTCTGGTGACTCGGATAAACTTATCTTCAGAAGCAGAGGTGACTCTTGGTTTTCTTTCCTGGGGCGATCCTCATGTGAGCCAGTTTCTTTGTAGCGCTTGATGGTTGTTGCCACTGCACTTGGGGACACTTTCAAAGTTTCCCCAATTCTTCGGACTTACTGACCTTAAATTCTTAAAGTAATGATGGCCACTCATTTTCCTTTACTTAGCTGCTTTTTTCTTGCCATAATACAAATTCTAACAGTCTATTCAGTAGAACTATCAGCTGTGTATCCATCAGACTTCTGCAAAACACAACTGATGGTCCCAACACCATTTGTAAGGCAAGAAATCCCACTTATTAACCAGACAGGGCCCACCTGTGAAGTGAAAACCATTCCCGGTGACTACCTCTTGAAGCTCATCAAGAGAATGCCAAGAGTGTGCAAAGCAGTCATCAAAGCAAAAGGTGGCTACTTTGAAGAACCTAGAAAATAAGACATAATTTCAGTTGCTTAACACTTTTTTGTTAAGTATATAATTCCACATGTGTTAATTCATAGTTTTGATGCCTTCAGTGTGAATGTACAATTTTCATAGTCATGAAAATACAGAAAAATCTTTAAATGAGGTGTGTCCAAACTCTTGGTCTGTACTGTTTATATGTATGTATGTATGCACGTAGTATGTATGTAGTATGTACAGTACAGACCAAAAGTTTGGACACACCTTCTCATTTAAAGATTTTTCTGTATTTTCATGACTATGAGAATTGTAAATTCACACTGAAGGCATCAAAACTATGAATTAACGCATGTGGAATTTTATACTTAACAAAAAAGTGTGAAACAATTGAAAATATGTCTTATATTCTAGGTTCTTCAAAGTAGCCACCTTTTGCTTTGATGACTGCTTTGCACACTTTTGGCATTCTCTTGATGAGCTTCAAGAGGTAGTCACCAGAAATGGTCTTCCAACAATCTTGAAGGAGTTCCCAGAGATGCTTAGCACTTGTTGGCTCTTTTGCCTTCACTCTGCGGTCCAGCTCACCCCAAACCATCTCAAATGGGTTCAGGTCTGGTGACTGAGCATCCCTTCACTCTCCTTCTTGGTCAAATAGCCCTTACACAGCCTGGAGGTGTGTTTGGGGTCATTGTCCTGTTGAAAAATAAATGATGGTCCAAGTAAGCGCAAACCGGATGGAATAGCATGCCTCTGCAAGATGCAGTGGTAGCCATGCTGGTTCAGTATGCCTTCAATTTTGAATAACTCCCCAACAGGATCACCAGCAAAGCACCCCCACACCATCACACCTCCTCTTCCATGCTTCACGGTGGGAACCAGGCATGTAGAGTCCATCCGTTCACCTTTTCTGCGTTGCACAAAGACACAGTGGTTGGAAACAAAGATCTCAAATTTGGACTCATCAGACCAAAGCACAGATTTCCACTGGTCTAATGTCCATTCCTTGTGTTCTTTAGCCCAAACAAGTCTCTTCTACTTGTTGCCTGTCCTTAGCAGTGGTTTCCTAGCAGCTATTTTACCATGAAGGCCTGCTGCACAAAGTCTCTTCTTAACAGTTGTTGGATAGATGTATCTGCTGCTAGAGCTCTGTGTGGCATTGACCTGGTCTCTAATCTGAGCTGCTGTTAACCTGCGATTTTTGAGGCTGGTGACTCGGATAAACTTATCTTCAGAAGCAGAGGTGACTCTTGGTCTTCCTTTCCTGGGGCGGTCCTCATGTGAGCCAGGTTCTTTGTAGCGATTGATGGTTTTTGCAACTGCACGTGGGGACACCTTCAAAGTTTTCCCAATTTTTCAGACTGACTGACCTTCATTTCTTAAAGTAACGATGGCCACTCGTTTTTATTTACTTAGCTGCTTTTTTCATGCCATAATACAAATTCTTATAGTCTATTCAGTAGGACTATCAGCTGTGTATCCCGAAGCCTTCTGCTCAACACAACTGATGGTCCCAACCCCATTTATAAGGCAAGAAATCCCACTTATTAAACCTCACAGGGCACACCTGTGAAGTGAAAACCATTTCCGGTGACTACCTCTTGAAGCTCATCAAGAAAATGCCAAGAGTATGCAAAGCAGTCATCAAAGCAAAAGGTGGCTACTTTGAAGAATCTAGAATATAAGACATATTTTCAATTGTTTCACACTTTTTTGTTAAGTATATAATTCCACATGTGTTAATTCATAGTTTTGATGCCTTCAGTGTGAATTTACAATTTTCATAGTCATGAAAATACAGAAAAATCTTTAAATGAGAAGGTGTGTACAAACTTTTGGTCTGTACTGTATGTAAGTATGTAGTATGTATGTTGTATGTATGTAGCATGTTGTATGTATGTTATATGTATGTTGTATGTATGTAGTATGTAGTATGTATGTTGTATGTATGTAGTATGTATGGAAACAGGAACACATGGGCTACTTGCACAGTGAACAAGTCTGTATGATCATGTTCACACACCACCAAGAACCCTGAAGACACAAAAGAGAATAGTAAAACCAAAAACACTCAGTTTGAAAAAATGTTGCAGTAATCCGCAAGTGCTAGTAAAAGATGTAAAAAACAGGGTATTTGGTTGATACGTTTTTTGCAAAAAATGTATACTAAGCTGCTCTACCAATCTTCACGGTATACCCTTATCAGAGCAGTCCTAACTAATGTATGCAATCCCTATCTGATGTATTTAAAAACCTGATCATCTGTATATAACCTGTGTGAACAGGGTTCAGAGAGGAAAAATCCATGTGTGCATACAGGGTAGAACAGCTTTTGTGCAGATAGCCCAAGAGGAGTGGTGGAACTCCCCAGTCTTGTAGACACAAGAGAACAATTATGGAAACAGGAACACATGGGCTACTTGCACAGTGAACAAGTCTGTATGATCATGTTCACACACCACCAAGAAACCTGAAGACACAAAAGAGAATAGTAAAACCAAAAACACTCAGTTTGAAAAAATGTTGCAGTAATCCGCAAGTGCTAGTAAAAGATGTAAAAAACAGGGTATTTGGTTGATACGTTTTTTGCAAAAAATGTATACTAAGCTGCTCTACCAATCTTCACGGTATACCCTTATCAGAGCAGTCCTAACTAATGTATGCAATCCCTATCTGATGTATTTAAAAACCTGATCATCTGTATATAACCTGTGTGAACAGGGTTCAGAGAGGAAAAATCCATGTGTGCATACAGGGTAGAACAGCTTTTGTGCAGATAGCCCAAGAGGAGTGGTGGAACTCCCCAGTCTTGTAGACACAAGAGAACAATTATGGAAACAGGAACACATGGGCTACTTGCACAGTGAACAAGTCTGTATGATCATGTTCACACACCACCAAGAAACCTGAAGACACAAAAGAGAATAGTAAAACCAAAAACACTCAGTTTGAAAAAATGTTGCAGTAATCCGCAAGTGCTAGTAAAAGATGTAAAAAACAGGGTATTTGGTTGATACGTTTTTTGCAAAAAATGTATACTAAGCTGCTCTACCAATCTTCACGGTATACCCTTATCAGAGCAGTCCTAACTAATGTATGCAATCCCTATCTGATGTATTTAAAAACCTGATCATCTGTATATAACCTGTGTGAACAGGGTTCAGAGAGGAAAAATCCATGTGTGCATACAGGGTAGAACAGCTTTTGTGCAGATAGCCCAAGAGGAGTGGTGGAACTCCCCAGTCTTGTAGACACAAGAGAACAATTATGGAAACAGGAACACATGGGCTACTTGCACAGTGAACAAGTCTGTATGATCATGTTCACACACCACCAAGAAACCTGAAGACACAAAAGAGAATAGTAAAACCAAAAACACTCAGTTTGAAAAAATGTTGCAGTAATCCGCAAGTGCTAGTAAAAGATGTAAAAAACAGGGTATTTGGTTGATACGTTTTTTGCAAAAAATGTATACTAAGCTGCTCTACCAATCTTCACGGTATACCCTTATCAGAGCAGTCCTAACTAATGTATGCAATCCCTATCTGATGTATTTAAAAACCTGATCATCTGTATATAACCTGTGTGAACAGGGTTCAGAGAGGAAAAATCCATGTGTGCATACAGGGTAGAACAGCTTTTGTGCAGATAGCCCAAGAGGAGTGGTGGAACTCCCCAGTCTTGTAGACACAAGAGAACAATTATGGAAACAGGAACACATGGGCTACTTGCACAGTGAACAAGTCTGTATGATCATGTTCACACACCACCAAGAAACCTGAAGACACAAAAGAGAATAGTAAAACCAAAAACACTCAGTTTGAAAAAATGTTGCAGTAATCCGCAAGTGCTAGTAAAAGATGTAAAAAACAGGGTATTTGGTTGATACGTTTTTTGCAAAAAATGTATACTAAGCTGCTCTACCAATCTTCACGGTATACCCTTATCAGAGCAGTCCTAACTAATGTATACAATCCCTATCTGATGTATTTAAAAACCTGATCATCTGTATATAACCTGTGTGAACAGGGTTCAGAGAGGAAAAATCCATGTGTGCATACAGGGTAGAACAGCTTTTGTGCAGATAGCCCAAGAGGAGTGGTGGAACTCCCCAGTCTTGTAGACACAAGAGAACAATTATGGAAACAGGAACACATGGGCTACTTGCACAGTGAACAAGTCTGTATGATCATGTTCACACACCACCAAGAAACCTGAAGACACAAAAGAGAATAGTAAAACCAAAAACACTCAGTTTGAAAAAATGTTGCAGTAATCCGCAAGTGCTAGTAAAAGATGTAAAAAACAGGGTATTTGGTTGATACGTTTTTTGCAAAAAATGTATACTAAGCTGCTCTACCAATCTTCACGGTATACCCTTATCAGAGCAGTCCTAACTAATGTATGCAATCCCTATCTGATGTATTTAAAAACCTGATCATCTGTATATAACCTGTGTGAACAGGGTTCAGAGAGGAAAAATCCATGTGTGCATACAGGGTAGAACAGCTTTTGTGCAGATAGCCCAAGAGGAGTGGTGGAACTCCCCAGTCTTGTAGACACAAGAGAACAATTATGGAAACAGGAACACATGGGCTACTTGCACAGTGAACAAGTCTGTATGATCATGTTCACACACCACCAAGAAACCTGAAGACACAAAAGAGAATAGTAAAACCAAAAACACTCAGTTTGAAAAAATGTTGCAGTAATCCGCAAGTGCTAGTAAAAGATGTAAAAAACAGGGTATTTGGTTGATACGTTTTTTGCAAAAAATGTATACTAAGCTGCTCTACCAATCTTCACGGTATACCCTTATCAGAGCAGTCCTAACTAATGTATGCAATCCCTATCTGATGTATTTAAAAACCTGATCATCTGTATATAACCTGTGTGAACAGGGTTCAGAGAGGAAAAATCCATGTGTGCATACAGGGTAGAACAGCTTTTGTGCAGATAGCCCAAGAGGAGTGGTGGAACTTCCCAGTCTTGTAGACACAAGAGAACAATTATGGAAACAGGAACACATGGGCTACTTGCACAGTGAACAAGTCTGTATGATCATGTTCACACACCACCAAGAAACCTGAAGACACAAAAGAGAATAGTAAAACCAAAAACACTCAGTTTGAAAAAATGTTGCAGTAATCCGCAAGTGCTAGTAAAAGATGTAAAAAACAGGGTATTTGGTTGATACGTTTTTTGCAAAAAATGTATACTAAGCTGCTCTACCAATCTTCACGGTATACCCTTATCAGAGCAGTCCTAACTAATGTATGCAATCCCTATCTGATGTATTTAAAAACCTGATCATCTGTATATAACCTGTGTGAACAGGGTTCAGAGAGGAAAAATCCATGTGTGCATACAGGGTAGAACAGCTTTTGTGCAGATAGCCCAAGAGGAGTGGTGGAACTCCCCAGTCTTGTAGACACAAGAGAACAATTATGGAAACAGGAACACATGGGCTACTTGCACATGTTGTATGTATTGTAGCGTTTCCCCTACTTCGTCTCTTGGGGGGCACTCGCTTGGTACAGGAATAACGCATACAGGCACAGTTTTCTTACAAAACACAGTCTCTTAGGTTTATTTCACAACACTATAAACCACATCCTCAGAAACTTGATAACAGCTTGAACACCGTCTGCCCATATTCAGCTTTACCACAGTTCCTCACTGACCCCGGTCAGCATTACCTATGGTTATCAGACCGTTTTGACAGACTGGCATGTGCCAGGTCCAGAGCCCCACCATGTGCTCTTCAGGAATCCTATTATCCAGGACTTCCAGCACAGACAATTCAGGTCCACACTCAGAGACATGTGACCCACACCCTGGTCACATTATATACCTTTTAACCACTCCCCTGGGTGGGAGTGTGGATGTGTGGCTAGTTTGTCCCCCCCATCTCACATAACTAGCCTAGTAAGTCTCCCTTCATAACTATACAAACTCTTGAGGGACTACAGGTCCCAGAACAACAACATTGCATCAGACTTACCACACAGACTCCCTCTGCGACACATATTGGCCACTCTCAACTCTGCCAGTCACTGTTTCATCACATTTATGCCTCCAAGCGCATCTTGACGCGCACACACAGTGCCCTGTTGTGAATTCTGTTGTCGAGCTCCCTCCTGTAGTCGTGAATGGTACTTCGGCGAGTTCTGTCTATGGGCTCCCTCTGGTGGCTATGAGTGAAGCTGCGGCTTCTGAGGTTCCTTACACAGGTGACGTGGTTTGTTCTTTGGTTGGCTGCTCTATTTAACTCCTCTCAGATCGTTACTCCATGCCAGCTGTCAATGTTTTATCATTGGTTCAGTTCGCTACTGGATCTGTCTGGTGTCCTGTCTTCTCCTGCAGAAGCTAAGTTCCTGATTATTATTTTTGCTCATTGTTTCTTGTCCAGCTGGTTATCATGATTTTGTCTTGCTTGCTGGAAGCTCTGGGATGCAGAGTGGCCCCGCCGCACCGTGAGTCGGTGCGGAGGTCTTTTTTGCACACTCTGCGTGGTCTTTGTAGGTTTTTGTGCTGATCGCAAAGTTACTTTTCCTATCCTCTGTCTATTTAGTAAGTATGGCCTCCCTTTGCTGAACCTGTCTCATTTCTGAGTTTGTGACTTTCATCTTTACTCACAGTCAATATATGTGGGGGGCTTTACCTTTGGGGAATTTCTCTGAGGCAAGGTAGGCTTTATTTTCCATCTCTAGGGCTAGATAGTTCTTAGGCTGTGACGAGGCGCCTAGGGTCTGGTCAGGAGCGCTCCATGGCTATTTCTAGTGTGTGTGATAGGATTAGGGCTTGCGGTCAGCAGAGTTCCCACATCCCAGAGCTCGTCCTGTATGAGGTTTAACTATCAGGTCATTCCGGGTGCTCCTAACCACCAGGTCATAACAGTACAGCTGGCCCAAAGTATTAATGCATCTCAATAGAGGGATAAGAGAAGTTCTGAGACCATTTTTTTTTCTTTGCACTGTGTTTTGTCTTTCTTTTCCCCTAAACCTTTGGGTGGTTCAGGACACAGGTGTAGAGATGGACATTCAAGGTCTGTCCTCTTGTGTGGATCATCTCACTGCAAGGGTACAAAACATTCAAGATTTTGTGGTTCAGAATCCGATGTTAGAGCCTAGAATTCCTACTCCTGATTTATTTTCTGGAAATAGATCTAAGTTTCTGAATTTCAAAAATAATTGTAAACTCTTTCTAGCTTTGAAACCCCGCTCCTCTGGTGACCCCGCTCAACAAGTAAAAATCATTATTTGTTTATTGCGTGGTGACCCTCAAGACTGGGCATTTTCCCTTGCGCCAGGAGATCCTGCATTGCGTGATGTTGATGCATTTTTTCTGGTGCTAGGATTGCTTTATGATGAACCAAATTCCGTGGATCAGGCAGAGAAAATCTTGCTGGCTTTGTGTCAGGGTCAGGATGAGGCGGAGGTGTACTGTCAGAAGTTTAGAAAGTGGTCTGTGCTTACTCAGTGGAATGAATGTGCCCTCGCGGCAATTTTCAGAAAGGGTCTTTCTGAAGCCCTTAAGGATGTCATGGTGGGATTTCCCACGCCTGCTGGTCTGAATGAGTCTATGTCATTGGCCATTCAGATCGATCGGCGCTTGCGTGAGCGCAAAGCTGTCCACCATTTGGCAGTGTTCTCTGAGAATTGGCCTGAGCCTATGCAGTGTGATAGAACTTTGACCAGAGCTGAACGGCAAGAACACAGACGTCGGAATGGACTGTGTTTTTACTGTGGTGATTCCACTCATGCTATCTCCGATTGTCCTAAGCGCACTAAGCGGTTCGCTAGGTCTGCCACCATTGGTACGGTACAGTCAAAATTTCTTTTGTCCGTTACTCTGATTTGCTCTCTGTCGTCTTATTCTGTTATGGCATTTGTGGATTCAGGCGCTGCCCTGAATTTGATGGACTTGGAGTTTGCCAGGCGCTGTGGTTTTTCCTTGGAGCCCTTGCAGCATCCTATTCCATTGAGAGGAATTGATGCTACGCCTTTGGCCAAGAATAAACCTCAATACTGGACGCAATTGACCATGTGCATGGCTCCTGCACATCAGGAGGATATTCGCTTTTTGGTGTTGCATAATCTGCATGATGTGGTCGTTTTGGGGTTGCCATGGCTACAGGTTCATAATCCAGTGTTGGATTGGAAATCTATGTCTGTGTCCGGCTGGGGTTGTCAAGGGGTACATGGTGATGTTCCATTGTTGTCAATTTCGCCTTCCACTCCTTCTGAAGTCTCTGAGTTTTTATCAGATTACCGGGATGTATTTGAGGAGCCCAAATCCGGTGCCCTACCTCCTCATAGGGACTGCGATTGTGCTATTAATTTGATTCCTGGTAGTAAGTTTCCTAAGGGCCGTCTGTTTAATTTATCTGTGCCAGAGCACGCTGCTATGCGGAGTTATATAAAGGAATTCTTGGAGAAGGGTCATATTCGCCCGTCGTCGTCACCATTGGGAGCAGGGTTCTTTTTTGTGGCCAAGAAGGATGGCTCTTTAAGACCTTGTATTGATTACCGCCTTCTTAGTAAGATCACAGTCAAATTTCAGTATCCTTTGCCGCTGATGTCTGATCTGTTTGCTCGGATTAAGGGGGCTAGTTGGTTCACCAAGATAGATCTTCGAGGGGCGTATAATCTGGTGCGAATTAAACAGGGCGATGAATGGAAAACGGTATTTAATACGCCCGAGGGCCATTTGGAGTACCTGGTTATGCCATTTGGGCTTTCTAATGCTCCATCTGTGTTTCAGTCCTTTATGCATGACATCTTCCGAGAGTACCTGGATAGATTCATGATTGTATATTTGGATGACATTTTGGTCTTTTCGGATGATTGGGAGTCTCATGTGAAGCAGGTCAGAATGGTGTTCCAGGTCCTTCGTGCGAATTCCTTGTTTGTGAAGGGGTCAAAGTGTCTCTTTGGAGTTCAGAAGGTTTCATTTTTGGGTTTCATTTTTTCCCCTTCTACTATCGAGATGGACCCTGTTAAAGTTCAGGCCATTTACGATTGGACTCAGCCGACATCTGTGAAGAGCTTGCAGAAGTTCCTGGGCTTTGCTAATTTTTATCGTCGCTTCGTCGCTAATTTTTCCAGTATTGCTAAACCGTTGACTGATTTGACCAAGAAAGGTGCTGATGTGGTCAATTGGTCCTCTGCGGCTGTAGAGGCTTTTCTGGAGTTGAAGCGATGTTTTGCTTCTGCCCCTGTGTTGTGCCAGCCAGATGTTTCGCTCCCTTTTCAGGTTGAGGTTGATGCTTCTGAAATTGGAGCAGGGGCTGTTTTGTCGCAAAGAAGTTCTGATGGCTCAGTGATGAAACCCTGTGCCTTCTTTTCTCGAAAATTCTCGCCTGCTGAGCGCAATTATGATGTGGGCAATCGGGAGTTGTTGGCCATGAAGTGGGCATTCGAGGAGTGGTGACATTGGCTTGAAGGAGCTAAACATCGCGTGGTGGTCTTGACGGATCACAAGAATTTAACTTATCTCGAGTCTGCCAAACGGTTGAATCCTAGACAGGCTCGGTGGTCGCTCTTTTTCTCCCGTTTTGATTTTGTGGTTTCATACCTTCCGGGATCTAAGAATGTGAAGGCTGACGCCCTGTCAAGGAGTTTTGTGCCTGACTCTCCGGGTGTTCCGGAGCCGGCGGGTATTCTTAAAGAAGGGGTAATTTTGTGTGCCATTTCCCCTGATTTGCGGCGTGTGCTGCAAAAGTTTCAGGCTGATAGACCTGACCGTTGTCCTACGGAGAAACTGTTTGTCCCTGATAGATGGACTAGTAGAGTTATCTCTGAGATTCATTGTTCAGTGTTGGCTGGTCATCCTGGAATCTTTGGTACCAGAGATTTGGTGGTTAGATCCTTTTGGTGGCCTTCTTTGTCACGGGGTGTGCGTTCTTTTGTGCAGTCCTGTGGGACTTGTGCTCGGGCTAAGCCCTGCTGTTCTCGTGCCAGTGGGTTGCTTTTGCCCTTGCCGATCCCGAAGAGGCCCTGGACACATATTTCTATGGATTTTATTTCAGATCTCCCTGTTTCTCAAAGGATGTCGGTCATTTGGGTGGTTTGTGATCGCTTCTCTAAGATGGTCCATTTGGTACCCTTATCTAAATTGCCTTCCTCCTCTGATTTGGTGCCATTGTTTTTCCAGCATGTGGTTCGTTTGCATGGCATTCCAGAGAACATCGTTTCGGACAGAGGTTCCCAGTTTGTTTCGAGTTTTTGGCGGTCCTTTTGCGCTAAGATGGGCATTGATTTGTCTTTTTCTTCGGCTTTCCATCCTCAGACTAATGGCCAAACCGAGCGAACTAATCAGACTTTGGAGACATATCTGAGATGCTTTGTTTCTGCTGATCAGGATGATTGGGTGTCCTTCTTGCCTTTGGCTGAGTTCGCTCTCAATAATCGGGCCAGCTCGGCTACTTTAGTTTCTCCTTTTTTCTGTAATTCTGGTTTCCATCCTCGTTTCTCTTCAGGGCAGGTTGAGCCTTCGGACTGTCCTGGTGTAAATGCGGTGGTGGACAGGTTGCAGCAGATTTGGACTCATGTGGTGGACAATTTGACATTGTCCCAGGAGAAGGCTCAACGTTTCGCTAACCGCCGGCGATGTGTTGGTCCCCGACTTCGTGTTGGGGATTTGGTTTGGTTGTCATCTCGTCACGTTCCTATGAAGGTTTCCTCTCCTAAGTTTAAGCCTCGTTTCATTGGGCCTTATAAGATTTCTGAAGTTCTTAATCCTGTGTCATTTCGTTTGACCTTCCAGCTTCTTTTGCCATCCATAATGTGTTCCATAGGACGTTGTTGCGGAGATACGTGGCGCCTATGGTTCCCTCCGTTGATCCCCCTGCCCCGGAGTTGGTTGAGGGGGAGTTGGAGTATGTGGTGGAGAAGATTTTGGATTCTCGTGTTTCGAGACGGAAACTTCAGTACCTGGTCAAGTGGAAGGGTTATGGTCAGGAAGATAATTCCTGGGTTTTTGCCTCTGATGTTCATGCTGCCGATCTTGTTCGTGCCTTTCATCTGGCTCATCCTGATCGGCCTGGGGTCTATGGTGAGGGTTCGGTGACCCCTCCTCAAGGGGGGGGTACTGTTGTGAATTCTGTTGCCGAGCTCCCTCCTGTGGTCGTGAATGGTACTTTGGCGAGTTCTGTCTATGGGCTCCCTCTGGTGGCTATGAGTGAAGCTGCGGCTTCTGAGGTTCCTTACACAGGTGACGTGGTTTGTTCTTTGGTTGGCTGCTCTATTTAACTCCTCTCAGATCGTTACTCCATGCCAGCTGTCAATGTTTTAGCATTGGTTCAGTTCGCTCCTGGATCTGTCTGGTGTCCTGTCTTCTCCTGCAGAAGCTAAGTTCCTGATTATTATTTTTGCTCATTGTTTCTTGTCCAGCTGGTTATCATGATTTTGTCTTGCTAGCTGGAAGCTCTGGGATGCAGAGTGGCCCCGCCGCACCGTGAGTCGGTGCGGAGGTCTTTTTTGCACACTCTGCGTGGTCTTTGTAGGTTTTTGTGCTGATCGCAAAGTTACCTTTCCTATCCTCTGTCTATTTAGTAAGTCTGGCCTCCCTTTGCTGAACCTGTCTCATTTCTGAGTTTGTGACTTTCATCTTTACTCACAGTCAATATATGTGGGGGCTTCCTTTACCTTTGGGGAATTTCTCTGAGGCAAGGTAGGCTTTATTTTCCATCTCTAGGGCTAGATAGTTCTTAGGCTGTGACGAGGCGCCTAGGGTCTGGTCAGGAGCGCTCCATGGCTATTTCTAGTGTGTGTGATAGGATTAGGGCTTGCGGTCAGCAGAGTTCCCACATCCCAGAGCTCGTCCTGTATGAGGTTTAACTATCAGGTCATTCCGGGTGCTCCTAACCACCAGGTCATAACAGTGCCCCCTGGCAGTAATATTGGTCACTGCACCACAGTATGTAGTATATTGTATGTATGAATGCATGTAGTATGTATGTTGTATGTATGTAGTATATATATAGTATGTAGTATGTATGTAGTATGTATGTTGTATGTATTATGTTGTATGTAGTATGTAGAATGTATGTTTGTGTTTGTTTTTACATTCAACACATTAGCCGGATGATGGGACTACTACTGTCCCATTATTGGCTGATGTGTCAATCACTGTCATTGTAGCAGGTATAGCCCGATGGTACTTGTAGTCCCATCGGACGATGCCTGCACACACACACAAAGACCCCTGAGAGGCCCGCACAGACTCCCGACAGGCCCACACAGACCCCCAAGAGGCCCGCACAGACCCCCGGCAGCCCGCACAGACCTCCGGCAGCCCACACAGATCTCCTGGCAGCCCACACAGACCCCCGGCAGGCCCGCACAGACCCCCAACAGGCCCGCACAGACCCCTAGTAGCCCACACAGACCCCCGGCAGGCCTGCACAGACCCCCGGCACCCCGCACAGACCCCCAAGAGGCCCGCACAGACCCCCGGCAGGCCCGCACAGACCCCCATCAGCCCGCACAGACCCCCGGAAGCCCGCACAGACCCCTAGCAGGCCCTCACAGATTCTCGGCAGGCCCGCACAGACCCCCAACAGTCTCCGCCCACGCACCGCCCACACTCCATTATAGTGCATCATGACATAATTTCAGCAGCCAATCACAGCCATGCCATTAGTTAACATGCCTAACATGCCTAACAGGATATGCCCACACCTCTTAGGATCCTCATTGGCTGAATAAAAAGAAACTGGCTCATTGTATTATGGGAACTTTGATATTCTAAAAGTATCGGAACTCAGTATTGGAACTCCGATACAGCGAATATCGGTCGATACCCGATATTTCAGTATCGGAATGCTCAACACTACTCACCACTCTTACAAATTTTAATTCTATTAAGAGCTGCTGGATCTCACTCTTTTTTTTAAGTGCCCAAAAGTGCAATGGGATATTCATACTGACATCATGGGTTCTACTGTACCTTTACAGAATCCATGATGAAATTGATAGCAATCGTACAGCAGATCACTCTTTCTATAATCCTGCTTCCACACATTACAATTGTCACTTCTCCTCTCACTCATCTTACACTGAAAGGAAAGAAAGACTTAAGCAGTCCCAGTGCTTCTGTGAGCACAGGAATTTATTAGCTAGTAAGTTCACCCTAAAGACACTTATTGCTAATCTATGGACAAGACTTTGAAGTTATGTTTGCCATTTCCCTCACTATCACAGAAGATACAAGTGATGATGGTATTAAAAGAAATGAAGTACTGCCTGTATAGAATGAGGATTTTGCACCATGTGGAGATTGGCAGCAGATGGCTATATAAATGACCATAGGGCTTATTACACTACATGTTTTGTGAATATAAGGTTATTCACTAGTCACAGTGACATTTGATTCATCCTAATCTGTGTTGGATTGCCAGTTCGATGATACGTATATACCATGTAACGTTATGTTATGCAACTTCATGTGGTTTTGTACAGTATATAATGAGAACTTTGTTTCTTTGTATTTGTAATTCATTTTATAAGATATATATTGATACATCGGCCCGTTTTTTCTTTCTGTTTTTGATCCTAGTCTGATGAAGGTCTAAATATAAGACCAAAACGTTACAAATATTGGGATTGCTTCATTATAATAAATCTTCACTTGCAAAATTCATTGGAGTGCCAGAATTTTTTATATACAGTATATTAAAAGAAATGAAGCACTGACAGGTAAGATGGTTGAAACCACCATGCATGGTGCCTATTTCAACTGACAACTGTGAACACCTGAACCCTCCCTGCTATCCCTTAGTGGGAATGGCCCTCTCAATTTTTTTTAAAAGGCTTTATCATCCTCTAACACTTCTATAAACTGTTACGGATCTGCAACACAGGACTAAGGTAGAAGGGGGAAAACTGACCATGTACTATGGCTAGGCTGAAACCCTACGATGGAGTGGGTGACCCATTCCTTGCGAATAGACCCACCGACGATCCTAGATTAATCTCAAGCAAAGACCTATAGATAAAGGGTTCCCTAAAAGAACTAAGGACTGGGTACAAAAATGGGTCACCTCCTAATAGAAAACAAAGATAAGGCTGCAGAAACCAATAGAAATCAGAAACTAAGGTTAGTAGAACCAGAGGTACCAGCACTGCACAAATACCACACACAGAAGACAAAGCAAAGCACCAAGCTAGAGCTCAAGCAGATAAACACTGTTGTCCAGCAAGGACCGGGAGGCAAGTGCTAGTTAATAAAGAGTGAAACAAACACCTGACCCAAGACAAACCCAGTACCAGAGGAAAAAGACCAGCAGCCAGAACTCCACAAGAAAATGGTGGATAGTCACAAACTAAACAGATTCTAACGTAAACAACATTAATTACACTAGTAGACCCTTTACAAGCCACATTTTTATAAGAACATTTTTATAAGAAGAGGACAAAAACTTAGAAGGAATCTAAGATGATGGTTTAAAGTTCCATACATTGTATAGATCTTTCCCACTGTAGAATATTTTTTACTTGTCTACGGGTACGTAATACTGTTATGCAGGTTACAGACCTGTGTGTAAAATATTAGACATCAGTGATCATAGGACATCATTATATACTGTAAATCTAGATAAATACTTATATAACAACCCATATCCTCTTTCAGTGTGTCATCAGTAAATGAAATAATTGGTCCACACTGTAGAAGCATTTCCTTTTGCTATTTTTATTGTAGAAAATGTCATAAAGATAAGTTTAGCAGGGTGTGGATTGTTTCAGGGATAAATTTCAGGCGGTTCAAGGTTCTGGGAAAGTTACCTGGGATTTGGAAACACAATTTGGTTCCACAGTCCCAAGGATATAGACATCCTGTTTATTTTTTCTAAATATAATTTGAAGGAAGTGTTACCTGTGACTAGTCTGCAATCTATATTAGATTTGAGTGGTTGTCTTATTAATAATTTTCAAATAAAAGTCCTGAAATGTTGTGATTATTTATTACAACAATATTATTTCAAAATAATATTATAAAATAAATGTCATCCGATCTTGCTTTCATTTGTTAATATTGTTGCTGCTTCTAATCTACATAGTCAGTCTCATTTTCCCTTTGGTAGTTGGCATTTCAGTATTTTCTTACTTATATACAGTGCCTTGCGAAAGTATTCAGCTCCCTGGAACTTTTCAACCCTTTCGCACATATCATGCTTCACACAAAAAGATACCAAATGTAAATTTGTGGTGAAGAATCAACAACAAATGGAACACAATTGTGAAGTTGAACGAAATGTATTGGTTTTTTAAAATTTTTGTGGAAATTCAAAAACTGAAAAGTGGGGCGTGCAATATTATTCGTCCCCTTTAACTTAATACTTTATTGTGCCACCTTTTGCTGCGATTACAGCTGCAAGTCGCTTGGGATAAATCTCTATCAGTTTTGTATATCGAGAGACTGAAATTCTTGCCCATTCTTCCTTGGCAAACAGCTCGAGCTTAGTGAGGTTTAATGGAGATCGTTTGTGAACAGCAGTTTTCAGATCTTACCACAGATTCTCGATTGGATTGAGGTCTGGACTTTGACTTGTCCATTCTAACACCTGGATACATTTATTTGTGAACCATTCCATTGTAGATTTTGCTTTATGTTTGGGATCATTGTCTTGTTGGAAGACAAATCTCCGTCCCAGTCTCAGGTCTTTTGCAGACTCCAGCAGGTTTTCTTCAAGAATGGTCCTGTATTTGGCTCCATCCATCTTCCCATCAATTTTAACCATCTTCCCTGTCCCTGCTGAAGAAAAGTGGCATCAGCATCTGTGTCATGAAGGGAGGATATGTCTGTAAGAGGGAGAAGAGACAAAGAGTGATTGTAAGTTGAGATGTTTGAGATTTCTGCGAGGGTGAGTGAGTTTGTGGAGTGGGAGTTGCACACTAGGAGAGGAGAGGGAAGAGAATGTCAGTAGGTTGTGGTCAGACAGGGGGAGGGGTGTGTTAATGAGATTAGTAAGGGAGCAGAGGTGGGTAACGATGAGGTCCAGCGTGTGGCCATCTTTGTGAGTAGCCTCAGAGGACCATTGAGTGAGGCCACAGGGGGCAGTCAATGATAAAAGTTTAGAGGCAGCTGAGGTGGAAGTGTCAATGGGGATATTGAAATCACCCATGATGATAGTGGCAATGTCAACAGAGAGGAAATGAAGTAGCCAGGTGGTGAAGTGGTCGAGAAAAGTGGAGATGGCTAGTTATGGGGTGTTGTGAATTCTGCTTTTGGGCTCCCTCCGGTGGTTGTAGGTGGTAATGCAGTTGTCTCTGGGCTGCAGTCCTGGACAGGTGTATCTGCTGATTGCAAATCTGACTGGGGTATTTAGGTTTGCAGGACTCATTAGTCCTTGCCAGTTGTCAATGTTTCTTGGGAAGTGTTGGATCTCTGTCTGGCTTCTCCTGCTTAGCTGCCAATTCAGCAAAGATAAGTGTCTGTTTCTTTTTCTATGGCACACAAGCTGTGTGCTTGTTTTTTTGCTTGTATTCCTGCTCTGAGTTTAGTAGTCTCTGGAGTTGCAGATATACGTTCCACGTCTTTAGTTAGTTGGAGGAATTTTATACAAAAAAGATTTGTATAATCTGGAGTTGCAGATATACGTTCCACGTCTTTAGTTAGTTGGAGGAATTTTATACAAAAAAGATTTGTATAATCTGCTGTGGATATTTTTGGAAGGGTTTTAATACTGACCGCACAGAACTCTGTCCTATCCTTTCCTATTTTAGCTAGAGTGGCCTCTTGTGCTAAATCCTGTTTTCTGACTGTGTGTGTCTGTGTGTCCCAAAAAAAAAGTTATACCGAAATGTCTGTAACATAAAAATATATGAATAACTGGAAATTACTAACAACTATATACCTAAGGAATACCTAGAGTTTCAAAATTCTAACTAAAGTAATTTTACAGAAAATAGAAAACAAGTAACCTGGCAGGCCTGCGAGGCCCCAGGTATGCGTTCAAGGGTTAAATTGACAACAAGTTTCTATACGTCAGTACTGTTTGTCATATATCTGCCAGCCACATTCTGCCACTTACATTGTGTAGTGTAATACACAGGGCCTGTTTTTTGCTGCAGTCTCCCCCCCAAAAAAGGGAGATTTTAATTGACAACAAGTTTCTATACGTCAGTTCTGTTTGTCATATATCTGCCAGCCACGTTCTGCCACTTGCATTGTGTAGTGTAATACACAGGGCCTTTTTTTGCTGCAGTCTCCCCCCCAAAAAAGGGAGATTTAAATTGCCAACAAGTTTCTATACGTCAGTTCTGCTTGTCGTATATCTGCCAGCCACGTTCTGCCACTTACATTGTGTAGTGTAATACACAGGACCTGTTTTTGCTGCAGTCTCCCCCCCAAAAAGGGAGATTTAAAGGGAACCTGTCACCCCATTTTTTTAGATTGGTCAGGTCGGGTGGGCGTGGTGACATCGCTCTTTTCTTCCCCAGCTTTGAGATGCAAACTCGGCTTTGGGAAAATGGCCGCCGCGATCTCTTCTGCGCACGCGCGGCATCCCGCGGCCATTTTCCTGAAGCCCCGTGCAGCAGAGCACTCCATCTGCGCACGCGATGCCCCAGGAAGATGGCCGCCCCCACCGATGAAAGGGATAACAGCGCAGATCGCGCGCTGTTTCTTCACGTGCGCGCAGGGAATTCGAAACTTGGACATGCGCACACCACTACGCCACCAACGGAAAGCTGGGGAAGAAAAGAGCGATGTCACCACGCCCACCCGACCTGACCAGCCTGATTGACAGGCGAAAACGGCGACTTTGGTAATGTATTTCTCAGCATAGGTGGGAAATCAGGGTACACTACATACACTATAGTAACGCACAGCGCAGGCCCTATTTAACAGTATTTATATCTCAATCTGAAAAAACGGGGTGACAGGTTCCCTTTAAATTGCCAACAAGTTTCTATGTGTCAGTTCTGTTTGTCGTATATCTGCCAGCCACGTTCTGCCACTTACATTGTGTAGTGTAATGCACAGTGCCTGTTTTTTACTGCAGTCTCCCCCCAAAAAAGGGAGATTTCAATTGCCAACAAGTTTATATACACCTTCAACCTTGTTTAACAGTACCATATAACGGTTGTTATTTTGGTTAGATTTTCCCAAAAAATGAGGAAGTCTGGTGGAAGAGGCCGTGGGCGGTTGTTGTCAGCTGGTACTGATGGTGGTGGTGGAGCATCTGGTGGTAGTGGGAAAAGCAAAATAGCACCTAAGGCTGGAGGTGTTGAGCCAGGGTCATCGTCTGGCTACACAAGGCCTCGAAGGCTCCCTTATCTGGGAGTAGGAAAACTGCTTTTAACCCCTTCCCGACCTTTGACGCCACGTAGGCGTCATGAAAGTCGGTGCCAATCCGACCCATGACGCCTATGTGGCGTCATGGAAAGATCGCGTCCCTGCAGATCGGGTGAAAGGGTTAACTCCCATTTCACCCGATCTGCAGGGACAGGGGGAGTGGTAGTTTAGCCCAGGGGGGGTGGCTTCACCCCCCCGTGGCTACGATCGCTCTGATTGGCTGTTGAAAGTGAAACTGCCAATCAGAGCGATTTGTAATATTTCACCTATTATAACTGGTGAAATATTACAATCCAGCCATGGTCGATGCTGCAATATCATCGGCCATGGCTGGAAATACTAATGTGCCCCCACCCCACCCCACCGATCGCCCCCCCAGCCCCCCGATCTGTCCGGTACACTGTACCGGCTCCCCGCCGTCCTGTGCTCCGCTCCCCCGTGCTCTTGTCCGCTCCCCCCGTGCTCCAATCACCCTCCCCGTGCTCCAACCACCCCCCCTGCACTCCAATCCACCCCCCGTGCTCCGTTACACCCCCCGTGCTCCGTTCCACCGCCCCCGTGCTCCGTTCCACCCCTCCCGCGCTCCGATTCACCCCCCCATGCTCCGATCCCCCCCCGTGCTCCCCCCCAACCCATCATACTTACCGATCCTGCCGGGGTCCATCCGTCTTCTCCCCGGGCGCCGCCATCTTCCAAAATGGCGGGCGCATGCGCAGTGCGCCCGCCGAATCTGCCGGCCGGCAGATTCGTTCCAAAGTGCATTTTGATCACTGAGATAGATTATATCTCAGTGATCAAAATAAAAAAAATAATAAATGACCCCCCCCCCTTTGTCACCCCCATAGGTAGGTACAATAAAAAAATAACAAAATTTTTTTTTCCACTAATGTTAGAATAGGGTTAGGGTTAGGGGTAGGGTTAGGGGTAGGGTTAGGGCTAGGGTTAGGGTTAGGGCTAGGGCTAGGGTTAGGGTTAGGGTTAGGGGTAGGGTTAGGGTTAGGGCTAGGGTTAGGGCTAGGGTTAGGGTTAGGGGTAGGGTTAGGGGTAGGGCTAGGGTTAGGGCTAGGGTTAGGTTCAGGGCTAGGGTTAGGTTTAGGGCTAGGGTTAGGGTTAGGGCTAGGGTTAGGGTTAGGGTTAGGGCTAGGGTTAGGGCTAGGGTTAGGGTTTCGGTATGTGCACACGTATTCTGGTCCTCTGCGGATTTTTCCGCTGCGGATTTGATAAATCCGCAGTGCTAATCCGCTGCAGATTTATGGCAGATTTACCGCGTTTTTTCTGCGCATTTCACTGCGGTTTTACAATTGCGATTTTCTATTTGAGCAGTTGTAAAACCGCTGCGGAATCCGCACAAAGAAGTGACATGTGTACACCGATTTTTGTTTACCATAGGTTTACATTGAACTGTAAACTCATGGGAAACTGCTGCGGATCCACAGCGTTTTCCGCAGCGTGTTCACATACCTTTAGAATTAGGCTATGTGCACACGGTGCGGATTTGGCTGCGGATCCGCAGCAGTGTTCCATCAGGTTTACAGTACCATGTAAACATATGGAAACCAAATCCACTGTGCCCATGGTGCGGAAAATACCGTGCGGAAACGCTGCGTTGTATTTTCCGCAGCATGTCAATTCTTTGTGCGGATTTTGCAGCGTTTTACACCTGTTCCTCAATAGGAATCCGCAGGTGAAATCCGCACAAAAAACACTGGAAATCCGCGGAAAATCCACAGGTAAAACGCAGTGCCTTTTACCCGCGGATTTTTCAAAAATGATGCTGAAAAATCTCACACGAATCCGCAACGTGGGCACATAGCCTTAGAGTTAGGGTTGGAATTAGGGTTGTGGTTAGGGTTAGGGGTGTGTTGGGGTTAGGGTTGTGATTAGGGTTATGGCTACAGTTGGGATTAGGGTTAGGGGTGTGCTGGGGTTAGTGTTGGAGGTAGAATTGAGGGGTTACCACTGTTTAGGCACATCAGGGGTCTCCAAACGCAACATGGCGCCACCATTGATTCCAGCCAATCTTGTATTCAAAAAGTCAAATGGTGCTCCCTCACTTCTGAGCCCCGACGTGTGCCCAAACAGTGGTTTACCCCCACATATGGAGTACTAGCATACTCAGGACAAACTGCGCAACAATTACTGGGGTCCAATTTCTCCTGTTACCCTTGTGAAAATAAAAAAATGCTTGCTAAAACATCATTTTTGAGGAAAGAAAAATGATTTTTTATTTTCACGGCTCTGCGTTGTAAACGTCTGTGAAGCATTTGGGGGTTCAAAGTGCTCACCACATATCCAGATAAGTTCCTTTGGGGGTCTAGTTTACAAAATGGGGTCACTTGTGGGGGGTTTCTACTGTTTAGGCACACCATGGGCTCTGCAAACGCAACGTGATGTCCGCAGACCATTCCATCAAAGTCTGCATTTCAAAAGTCACTACTTCCCTTCTGAGCCCCGACGTGTGCCCAAACAGTGGTTTACCCCCACACATGGGGTATCAGCGTACTCAGGACAAACTGGACAACAACTTTTGGGGTCCAATTTCTCCTGTAACCCTTGGGAAAATAAAAAATTCTGGGCTAAATAATTATTTTTGAGGAAAGAAAACATATTTATTATTTTCACGGCTCTGCATTATAAACTTCTATGAAGCACTTGGGGGTTCAAAGTGCTCACCACACATCTAGATAAGTTCCCTTCGGGGTCTAGTTTCCAAAATGGGGTCACTTGTGGGGGGTTTCTACTGTTTAGCCACATCAGGGGCTCTGCAAACGCAACGTGACGCCCGCAGAGCATTCCATCAAAGTCTGCATTTCAAAACATCACTACTTCAATTCCGAGCCCCGGCATGTGCCCAAACAGTAGTTTACCCCCACATATGGGGTATCACCGTACTCAGGAGAAACTGGACAACAACTTTTGGGGTCCAATTTCTCCTGTAACCCTTGGGAAAATAAAAAATTCTGGGCTAAATAATTATTTTTGAGGAAAGAAAACGTATTTATTATTTTCACGGCTCTGCATTATAAACTTCTGTAAAGCACTTGGGGGTTCAAAGTGCTCACCACACATCTAGATAAGTTCCTTTCGGGGTCTAGTTTCCAAAATGGGGTCACTTGTGGGGGTTTCTACTGTTAAGCCACATCAGGGGCTCTGCAAACGCAACGTGACGCCCACAGAGCATTCCATCAAAGTCTGCATTTCAAAACATCACTACTTCACTTCCGAGCCCCGGCATGTGCCCAAACAGTGGTTTACCCGCACATATGGGGTATCAGCGTACTCAGGAGAAACTGGACAACAACTTTTGGGGTCAAATTTCTCCTGATACCCTTGGGAAAATAAAAAATTGCAGGCTAAAAGATCATTTTTGAGAAAATAATTTTTTTTTTTTATTTTCATGGCTCTGCGTTATAAACTTCTGTGAAGCACTTGGGGGTTCAAAGTCCTCACCACACATCTAGATTAGTTCCTTTGGTGGACTAGTTTCCAAAATGGGGTCATCTCTTTGGGATCTTTAATGTTTAGGCACACAGGGGCTCTCCAAACGTGACATGGTGTCCGCTAATGATTGGAGCTAATTTTCCATTTAAAAAGCCAAATGGCGTGCCTTCCCTTCCGAGCCCTGCCGTGCGCCCAAACAGTGGTTTACCCCCACATATGGGGTATCAGCGTACTCAGGACAAATTGGACAACAACTTTCGTGGTTCAGTTTCTCCTTTTACCATTGGGAAAATAAAAAAATTGTTGCCAAAAGATAATTTTTGTGACTAAAAAGTTAAATGTTCATTTTTTCCTTCCATGTTGCTTCTGCTGCTGTGAAGCACCTGAAGGGTCAACAACATTTGAGGTCCAATTTCTCCTATTACCCTTGGCAAAATAGGAAATTCCAGGCTAAAAAATAATTTTTGAGGAAAGAAAAATTATTTTTTATTTTCATGGCTCTGCGTTATAAACTTCTGTGAAGCACCTGGGGGTTTAAAGTGCTCAATATGCATCTAGATAAGTTCCTTGGGGGGTCTAGTTTCCAAAATGGGGTCACTTGTGGGGGAGCTCCAATATTTAGGCACACAGGGGCTCTCCAAACGCGACATGGTGTCCGCTAACAATTGGAGCTAATTTTCCATTCAAAAAGTCAAATGGCGCGTCTTCCCTTCCGAGCCCTGCCGAGTGCCCAAACAGTGGTTTACCCCCACATATGAGGTATCGGCGTACTCAGGAGAAATTGCCCAACAAATTTTATGATCCATTTTATCCTATTGCCCATGTTAAAATGAAAAAATTGAGGCGAAAAATTTTTTTTGTGAAAAAAAAGTACTTTTTCATTTTTACGGATCAATTTGTGAAGCACCTGGGGGTTCAAAGTGCTCACTATGCATCTAGATCAGTTCCTTGGGGCGTCTAGTTTCCAAAATGGGGTCACTTGTGGGGGAGCTCCAATTTTTAGGCACACGGGGGCTCTCCAAACGTGACATGGTGTCCGCTAAAGAGTGAAGCCAATTTTTGATTCAAAAAGTCAAATGGCGCTCCTTCCCTTCCAAGCCCTGCCGTGCGCCCAAACAGTGGTTTACCCCCACATATGAGGTATCAGCGTACTCAGGACAAATTGGACAACAACTTTCGTGGTTCAGTTTCTCCTTTTACCATTGGGAAAATAAAAAAATTGTTACCAAAAGATAATTTTTGTGACTAAAAAGTTAAATGTTCATTTTTTCCTTCCATGTTGCTTCTGCTGCTGTGAAGCACCTGAAGGGTTAATAAACTTCTTGAATGTGGTTTTGAGTACCTTGAGGGGTGCAGTTTTTAGAATGGTGTCACTTTTGGGTATTTTCAGCCATATAGACCCCTCAAACTGACTTCAAATGTGAGGTGGTCCCTAAAAAAATGGTTTTGTAAATTTTGTTGTAAAAATGAGAAATCGCTGGTCAAATTTTAACCCTTATAACTTCCTAGCAAAAAAAAATTTTGTTTCCAAAATTGTGCTGATGTAAAGTAAACATGTGGGAAATGTTATTTATTAACTATTTTGTGTCACATAACTCTCTGGTTTAACAGAATAAAAATTCAAAATGTGAAAATTGCGAAATTTTCAAAATTTTCGCCAAATTTCCGTTTTTATCACAAATAAACGCAGAATTTATTGACCTAAATTTACCACTAACATGAAGCCCAATATGTCACGAAAAAAGAGTCTCAGAACCGCTAGGATCCGTTGAAGCGTTCCTGAGTTATTACCTCATAAAGGCCCAACTTGGGTCTCTCCCTAAGGTGGCTAGCATGTATGTACCTCATAAAGGGACACTGGTCAGAATTGCAAAAAACGGCAAAGTCTTTAAGGTCAAAATAGGCTGGGTCATGAAGAGGTTAAAGCCGGAGCATCAGGAAAAAGTTTTGGCTTTCCTTGCTGACTCAACCTCTAGCTCTTTCGCCTCCTCTTCAGAAAGTTCAAAATATAAAAGCAGCGAGTCATCAGTGGATGCTCCCGGTCAGGAACAAGTCGCTTCCTTGTGTCCTTCACCCAAAGCAAAAGTGAAGGATGTGGCAGGCGATACTACAGTTTACTCCATGAAGCTCTTTACACATACCGTGCCAGGGTTAGAAACGGAAATAGTTAACAGCCCATTACAAGATGAATAGGACATGGAGTGCAGAGATGCACAGCCACAGCTAGATTATTATGCTGTTCCATTGACTCAGATCACTACATTGCCCTCGCAGTGTACTGAGCCAGAATCTGACCCTGATGAGACTATGGTGCCCCATCCCGAATGCTATAGCACCTTACACGGTAACACTGAGGAAGGTGCACACGACATTGAAGAGGTAATAGATGACCCAGTTGTTGACCCAGATTGGCAGCCATTGCGGGAACAGGGTGACGCTGGCAGTAGCTCTGAAGCGGAGGAGGATGATCCGCAGCAGGCATCTACATCACAACAGCTTTCATCTGGCAGGTCCGTATCTGGCCAAAAACGTTTGCCAAAACCAAAAACACTTTTAGAACAGCGTGGCCATCCGGTGAAAGGAGAACAGCGTGCAATGCCTGAAAAGGTATTCATTAGTAGGAAGAGTGCAGTTTGGGAATTTTTTAACCAAGATCCGGATGATCAGCGCAAAGTTATCTGTAAGAAATGCTCAAAGACCTTTAGCAGAGGGAAGAATGTCCAAAATTTAAATACAACGTGCATGCGTAGACATTTAACCAGTATGCACTTGCAAGCCTGGACTAACTACCAAACATCCCGTACTGTTGGTGCACCTGCTCAGAATGAAGGTAGTCAGCAATGCTACATTGCTTCCCTCACTGAAAGCTCACAGGTTAGGACACCACCAACAGCAAATGTGGAGGTATCGTCGCCAGGCCAAAGTAGTCAGGGAATCACAAGGTTCTTGGTAAGAGACACTGTAGGCCAACATCAAGAATACCATCACCCACACTCTATCAATCTGCCATGTCCACCACCACCCCCGCTAGTTCCACCATATGCAGCTCTCCAGTCCAGCTCACCCTACAAGAGACTCTCGTTAGGAAAAGGAAGTACTCATCCTCTCATCCGCGTACACAGGGTTTGAATGCCCACATTGCTAGACTAATCTCGTTAGAGATGATGCCCTACCGGTTGTTTGAAAGCAAAGCTTTCAAAGCCCTGATGGCCTACGCAGTACCACGGTATGACCTACCCAGTCGACACTTCTTTGCGAGAAAAGCCATCCCAGCCCTCCACCAGCATGTCAAAGGCCGCATTGTCCATGCACTCAGGCAATCAGTCAGTAGAAAGGTGCACCTCACAACAGATGCATGGACCAGTAGGCATGGCCAGAGACGTTACGTGTCCATCACAGCGCACTGGGTTAATGTGGTGGATGCAGGGTCCACAGGGGACAGCCATAGTGGGACAGTTCTGCCTAGCCCACGGTCTAGGAAACAGTTGGCAGAAGACGTTCGACACCCCTCCTCCTCCTCTAAAAGTGAAAGCTCATCCACAGAGCGCAGTCGCCCGACCACTCCATCCACACCTGCCAGTGTTGCACATGAGGTGTCACATTATGGAACAGCTAGTGGTAAGCGTCAGCAGGCTGTGTTGGAAATGAAGTGTTTGGGCAACAACAGACACATTGTGGAAGTGCTGGCCGAGTACTTGCGACAAGAAACTCAGTCATGGCTGGGCAGGGTACATCTTGGGGCAGGCAAGGTAATCAGTGATAACGGAACGAATTTTATGGCTGCCATAGCCATTTCAGAACTGAAACACATACCTTGCCTGGCTCACACCTTGAACCTGGTGGTGCAGTGTTTCCTGAAAAATTATCCGGGGTTACCAGCCCTGCTCCTGAAGGTGCGAAGACTTTGCTCGCACATCCGCCGGTCGCCGCACTCTCCAGCCGTATGCTGAACCATCAGCGATCGCTGAAGCTTCCCCAGCACCGCCTAATAATCGACGTTGCAACAAGGTGAAACTCCACACTGCATATGCTTCAGAGGCTGTGTGAACAGAGGTGTGCTGTAATGTATTTGTGGGAGGATACACATACACGGGCAGGCAGTTGGATGGCAGACATGGAGTTGTCTGGTGTGCAGTGGTCAAAGCTCCAAGACCTCTGTCAAGTCCTTCAGTGTTTTGAGGAATGCACACGACTGGTAAGGGCAGAAGACGCCATCATAAGCATGAGCATCCCAATAATGCGTCTGCTGATGCAAAGTTTGACGCACATTAAGGAGCAGGCGTCTGTGGCCGAGGAGGAGGGAAGCCTTGATGACAGTTAGTCATGTCTGCTCAGGGAACTCTCCTGGATGAGGTGGCAGATGAAGAGGAGGAGGATGATGGGGATGAATATTTATGGGAGAAGGATGCTTCTCAGCGGTGTCTGCCGCTGCTTGTTGTTCTCCTCCACTGTACAAAGCTGAGCCTCAATTTTCATCCTGTTTCGGATATTGAACTGCATTTGGCCTACTTGTTTGGTTGGGCCTACTAACGATGTCTGCTGCTGCTTGTTGTTCTCCTCCACTGTACAAAGCTAAGCCTCAATTTTCATCCTGTTTCGGATTTTAAACTGCATTTGGCCTACTTGTTTGGTTGGGCCTACTAATGGTGTCTGCCGCTCCTTGCTTTTCTCCTCCACTGAACAAAGCTGAGCCTCAATTTTCATCCTGTTTCAGATATTAAACTGCATTGGGCCTACTTGTTTGGTTGGGCCTACTAACGGTGTCTGCCGCTCCTTGCTTTTCTCCTCCACTGAACAAAGCTGAGCCTCAATTTTCATCCTGTTTCGGATATTAAACTGCAATTGGCCCACTTTATTACTTGGGCCTACTAACTGTGTCTGCCACTCATTACAGTTGTCCTCCACTGAACAAAGCAATGCCGCCTGTTTAGTCCTGTTACCACTTTTGAACTGCATTTAGCCTACTTTATTATTTGGGCCTATATCTGTGTTTCCTCCTCATTCTGCCCATTGGCCAGCCACTGCTAGATGAGTCTGCTATTAGATTGACCCAGACCACTACATTCCCCTTGCACTCTACACAGCCAGAATCTCACCCTGCTGAAAGTCAGGTTCCCCTTCCCGCATACGATACCACCTTACACGGGGACAAAGAGGAAGGTGCAGATGAAAGTACAGGTCCCTTCATCAGGTGGGGGGGCATACTCATTGGCACAGGGCCCCTCATAGTATGCAAAAGTGTCTCTGGCAGTGGGAGGCGCCACCCGCCGTCAAACACACCGCCATACTATGAGGGGCCCTGTGCCAGTGCCAACTATTGGGCCCCCCTGCTTGCTCAGGATTGCAGCACTTGCAAAGTTGAAATACTTACCTCTCCCTGCTCCACCGCCGTGACGTTTTCCGCGTTTCCCAGGCCCACGACAATCTTGAGCCAGCCCTACCCCCCACAAGTTTAGCCAAATGAGCCCCTGTTTTCAATGCCTAACTATTATTATAAAGTAAATTAAGATTGACAAGCTTCAGTAATACGAATTGATGTTTTTGGCATTAAAATGGACACTGTAGGTGTTTTCCTGTCCTCCACTCACTGCCGACTTTGATTCCCCATTGACTTGCATTGGGTTTCGTGTTTCGGCCGACCCCCGACTCATCGCAATAATCGGCCGATTTCACCCGACCCGACTTTTGAGAAAGTCGGGTTTCGCGAACCCGAAACGCTCCTAAAAAAGTAAAAGTCGCCCAACTCTCCCTTTGACCTCATGATTCTCATTTGGTCTGACATGCACTGTGAGCTCTGAGGTCTTATATAGACAGGTGTGTGCCTTTCCAAATCAATTCATATCCGCTTAATTAAGCACAGCTGGACTCCAATGAAGGAGGAGAACCATCTCAAGGAGGATCACAAAGAAATGGACAAAATATGACTTAAATATGAGTTTCTGAGCAAAGGGTCTGAATAATTATGGCATTGTGATATTTCAGTTTTTGGAAAAATTTCTACATTTCTGTTTTTTTCAGGCAAGATGGGGTGCAAGTATACTCCTTTAATGTGAAAAAAATAATCTTTTTTGAATGTGGCTGCAATTAAACAGAGAAACAAAGACTGAATACTTTCTATACCCACTGTAAAATATATACAGGATGGTCCAAAAGTAGGCGGACAGAAAATAATAACATTTATTTTGATTTATAAATAAAATTATATTTACTAACACAAGCATAACACTGACAATTAAATTTTATTCGAAACAATAATACAAAAGTCCTTAAATTTTATCAACGCATGTGCTCAAACTGTTTTCCATCACAATTTGCACAGCTTTGAAGTCTGCCTCTTACTCTTCAACAAACATTTTTGCACAAGTCTCTTTGGGTATTAATTTCTTGAAATGCATCTCTTATGTAATTTTTCAAATCACGAACACTTTTTGATTTTCGACTCTAAACTTTGTCCTTGAGTACTCCCCAAAAGAAAAATGCTCCCCAAAAGAAAAAAATCCAATGGGGTCAAATCTGGTGAACGTGCTGGCCAATTATGTCTGGGGGGCAGTGAACATGGAATGGATTGAAAAAATGCTGAATGGAAGGAATACAGCATGGGGAAGACCCCTGGAAGCATCCCTGACTCCCAGATCGCTGCTGAGAACAATGGTGTCACACTTTTATTACACTTTAATGAATGACAATAAAACATTCAAAATCAACGATAAATTGGAGTTTACAGTACAAAAAAGGTTAAGAAACATTTTTTCCTCTATTTCTTCTTTTCCTCTATGAGGCAAAATTTTAAAAGGATTTAAAAAAAATTATAATTTAAGTAAACCAAAATTGATTTTTTATTAAAAAATTTTAAATTTCAGTGCCAAAGTGCCAAAAATTAGGGACTCAGAAACACACTGTATTAGACATAAAGTAGGACCTCATAAATATTCTGCTCAAGTTGTAATTTAGTGGTACTCTTAGGCCGGAATCAGACTATCGTACAACACGGCTGAGTGCTATCGAATAAAACATCACATAGCACTCAGCCCAGTGTCACTCTATGGGACAGCTAATATCTGCGATTATTTTCTCATGCCGAATCGGCATGCAAAAACAATTGCAGCAAAACTCAGAGAAACTGTGCGAAACCCGCAACCATGTAAGTCTATGGGTGCGAGTGACACAACGCACAACACTCAGATATCATCTGAGTGCTCTGCGATATACACTGACACCGGCAGCAGAGAGATGGAAAAACTAATTTCTCTGCCTCCTCCCAGCTGTTCTCCGATCCTCTCTGTGTGAGAGGATCGGAGCACAGCAGCATGACACTTGACACCTGCTCACAGCAGATCGGGAGCCATGGGTCATTAGCATATCGCATTCGATGCTCTCACATCGGATGTGACACACTGCTGTGAATCCAGCCTCAGACTCATAAAGGCTATGCACCAAGTGCAAATCCTGCCAAAAAATACACGCAGGGTCATCTGTACACCTTTGAAGGCACCAACTGTGGTGCCTCATTCAAATAATTTGAACAAAGTGTAGTTGTGTTACTCCTACAGTCATAAAAGCTCTGTACACAGTGTAAAGCATGCCAATAATTACAAGCAGGGTCAGCCATACACCCTTGAAGGCACCAATTGAAGTGCCTCATAAAAAATTAAGACTCTTCTCAAAGTGCAAAGCCAAGAAAAAAATATAAGTAGGGTTATCCAGTCATCCGTAGATCCTAGAAAGCAAAAACTGGCGGCCTCAATCAAATATTTAACATTAAAAACACTTTATGTGCTGCTGTCATCTGGTAGTGAGGAAAAGTCTGGTCTAATCCAAGCTTTATTCATTATTATCAGAGTGAGCTTATCAGCACTTTCTGTTGACAAGTGATAGCAATATAATATCGATAAATTTTTTAACAAGTTTTTTGAGCGTTATATACCACTGAAATGTACCCAAGAAGATGCGATACCCTATGGGTGAGCAATGTGATATTAATAGATTTGGACAAGTTTGTGGAGGTTTATATAGCTACAAAATGTACCCAAGAAGATGTAATACCCTATGGGTGAGCAAAATATGATACCGATAAACTTGGAACAAGTTTTTGGAGGCTTTATAATAGCAATACATTTTTAGCAAGTTTTATGAGGGTTATATACCAGCGAAGTGTACCAAAAAAAATGTAATACCATATGGCTGAGCAATATAATACCAATAAATTTGGAATACTTTTTTGAGGCTTATATAGCAACTATGTGTACCCAAGAAGATGTAATACCCTATAGATGAGCAATATAATACCGAAAAAGGTTGTAAACAAGTTTTGGGAGATTTATATATCAACGAAATATAATGTACTCCAGACCATGGAATAGTCTATGGATGAGCAATATAATATCGATAAAATTTAGAAAATTTTTTTGTAACTTGTAGCAACAAACTTTACCCAACAAGATGTAATACTCTATGGATAAGCAATATAAAACCAATACATATGGAAGAAGTTTTTTGAGGGTTATATACCAAAGAAATGTATTCTAGACCTCTGAATAGTCTATGGGTGATCAATATAATAACAATAACATTTTTAACAAATTGTTTTGAGGATCTTATTGTCACGCCTGCCGCACCTCCTGCACCTCCCTCTGGCTCTTTACATATTTACCTATCCTGGCATGCCTCTGACGCTGATGCCGCTTCTGCTGGGTCTTCATCTGGCTCCCGGCATGCGTGTCCGGCTCTGCACGCTCCCGGGGTGTCCGTGCCCCGCCTGGCCTCCTCTCTTATTGTCTCCTTGATGGATCCTGGTTCTTGGCGGCGGCGCTTGCGCACTTCACCTTCCTCCTCAGGCGGCGCATGCGCACTCCCACAGGCTGGTCTTCGTTCGCTCCGTTCCTCCCCTTCGTGATCCTGGAGGTTGCCTGACCCGGAGGTTCTGAGCTATTCGTGCTATATCAGGTAGCCTCTCCCCCTGCTCTTTGCCTGATTGTCTATTGTGCTTCTCGCTAGCTTCAGATCCCTTGCTTCCCTGAGCTTTCCTGTTTCTCTGCCACTCAGTCAAGTATTTTTGCACTGTCTCGTATCCAGTGGTTCCCTATCCTGTTCCCCTCAGTAGCACTCTCTGTGTGCCTTCTGTCTGTCCCTGTCTGCTCCTTGATCTCCCGTTTCCCAGTCTCTCCTAAGGTTCCTCCCTATGTCCTCCTCTGTCTGTTTTGTATCAGTCCCTCTTGTTATCTCCAGTCTCCGCTTCCCATTTTTTCCTTCACCTGCCTTTTGTGCTTCTCCTGCGTCCTGTCCCCGGGTATCAGCATCCATGGCAATAGTCTCTTTTGGGCCTGCCTGTCCCTGACGCTCCCTGGTTAGGGGGTGGTTTACCAGGCCAGCTCACCCTTGGGAGGTTTGTTGTCGCGGTTCTCTGGGTTCACCTTAGGAGTTCCACAAATCCTACACTTATACTAACAAAATGTACCCAAGAACACATAATACTGCATGGCTGAGAAATGTAACCCAGAACATAGAATAATATACGGGCAAGAAATGAGAAGAAACAAGCTAAATTTTCAAATGCTTTTTTTCTACTGTTATATACCACCAAAAGGTGACAGACAGCATGTACTGTATGGATGATTAAGCTACCGTATATACTCGAGTATAAGCCGACCCGAGTATAAGCCGACCCCCCCTAATTTTGCCACAAAAAACTGGGAAAACTTATTGACTCGAGTATAAGCCTAGGGTAGAAAATGCAGCAGCTACCGGTGAATTTCAAAAATAAAAATAGATGCTCCATACTGTTCATTATTGCCCCATAGATGCTCCATATACAACTGTGCTATATAGAATGCTCTGCACCGTTCATTATTGCCCCATAGATGCTCCATATACAACTGTGCTATATAGAATGCTCTGCACCGTTCATTATTGCCCCATAGATGCTCCTTATAAAGCTGTGCCATATAGAATGCTCTGCACCGTTGATTATGGCCCCATAGATGCTCCTTATAAAGCTGTGCCATATAGAATGCTCTGCACCGTTGATTATGGCCCCATAGATGCTCCTTATAATGCTGTGCCATATATGCTCTGCACCTTTGATTATGGCCCCATAAATGCTCCTTATAAAGCTGTGCCATATATGCTCTGCACCTTTGATTATGGCCCCATAGGTGCTCCTTATAAAGCTGTGCCATATATGCTCTGCACCTTTGATTATGGCCCCATAAATGCTCCTTATAATGCTGTTCCATATATGCTCTGCACCTTTGATTATGGCCCCATAGATGCTCCTTATAATGCTGTGCCATATATGCTCTGCACCTTTGATTATGGCCCCATAGGTGCTCCTTATAATGCTGTGCCATATAGAATGCGGCTGCAATAAAAAAAAAAATCACATACTCACCTCTCTTCTCAGGACGCCGGCGCTTTCAATAATTACCTGCTCCTCTGCGGCTCCGTCTCCAGCACTGACGCTCAGCAGAGGGCGCGCACTGACTACGTCACAGCGCCCTCTAACCTGAGCGTCACTGCTAGAGGACGCTGCAGACGGAGCCGCACTGGAGCGAGGAGCAGGTAAATATAGCGCTGCGCTCCCCTTACCTGCTGCGGCGCGGTCCCTGCAGTCCCTGGCTTCTCCGGCGCTGCAGCTTCTTCCTGTAATTGAGCGGTCACATGGCACCGATCATTTACAGCAA